>NC_092872.1:103994634-104297664 GCF_028372415.1 Notamacropus eugenii | reverse complement strand
AAGGTGATCATGCTTCCTCTGTATCCTACTTTATCCAGAAAGATCCAGAAAGGGAGACAGATGCAGTGAATATAGTTCTAAGAATTCAGTCCACTGTTCATCAGACACTGAGATCTGCTATGTCACCGCAGGGATGTAAGGCTATATTCAACTGCAAATAATCTGCAGCTAAGAATGCTCATTCTGGCCAGAGAATGGGAAAAGGAACAAATCAAACCTAATTTCTTCTATCTTAGGGAGTTTAAGACGGACCAAAGCCCAGTGCAGAGATCCTGGGATTACTAATGTTGGACATGGTTTCTCCCTCAGTCGGACTCTAAGACTAGACCAGTTTAGAACCAAATCCAGGGATTTGGCTTAATTCAATAAACCTTTATTAAGCACCTATTGTGTTCAGAATAATTGTGATAGGTGTTGGGGAAGTTGTACTCTTTAAATGTGACATGGTTTCTGCCCTCATAAAGTTTACCATTGGACAAAACCATTCTGGTGAAGGAATTATATGTTCCATTCACATTTGACTGATTCAGAAAGATCAAGAAAAAATTAGAAACATCAGGATACCTCAAATGTGTCTGAAAGTTACTTCTGTTATGCAAGATCCCCTCCTCAGAAATCACAAAAAGCATAAAGCCTTAAGAAGATTTGTGCTTTTGTAGCTTATTTCTTTTGAGCCTTACAACAGCTCCGAGAAGCAGGAAGTGTAAATATGACTGGCACCATTTTACAGATGAGGAAACTAAGTCTCAGAGAGGTTAAATGATTTGTCCATGGCCACACGGCTGGTAAGTATCATGGGCAAAATCTGAACCCACTTTTTCTTTTCCTTTATGTTGGCCTAATGAAACACTTTAGCAGTTTTCCATCTAGGGATGAAAAGGTTGGAAGAAGAGTAAAAATGAAGAAATACTAGCCGTAAGTGCATATGGGAAACAGACTAACAGTTTATAACATTCCTATACAAAAGTTCTATCTGGGCCTGGCCCTCAATATCATGACTGCACTTGCTCTATGAAGGTTGCTCTAAGTCTCCATTCTCCCTGAGATTGCCCTGGGAATTCTTCTGTTATTCAGTGATTGGCCGTGTTTCATCTTCCATATTACTCTGCCTGAAAAGGCTGATAAAATTATGAGCTTGTAATATCATGCCTCACACCAACAGCATCGATTTTCTTCTTGCTGGATGCTAATGATTTTCCAATGCCAGAACCAATAACTGGTGATAAGTCTAACAGAAAATATAAGTTTCTCAGTGCCCCTACAAATATGCTCCAAAGCCTGTTAGAATTAAAATTGAGTAGCCCCAGTTAGCGGCTATAAGGCCAAACAAGGTTACATTTCTGTGGAAATGGTTTGTGACTATTTCCATTTAGAGTCTGGCTTGGAATTGTCCCCTGGAGAGGTTGTTTTAAATGACAGATTGTTTACCGCAGAAAATTTAATCAAATCATAATTCTGTTCTAAGGAAATCCAGTTTCAGTGTACATTTTAAATGGCTTTTGTCCTCATATCTTTGTGGATAATGGAAATTCAGGAAATTCATGGAAACTAGGATGACCACAGAATTGATGGGAGATTTTCTTACAATGCAAAAAAAGAACAACCCAGTCTGGATAGAAGAGTTAAAAAAAAATGATCTCACAGTTGTCAGGGCTAGCTAAAAGATGATTCCTGGGCCCTCCTATTCCAGACTTCTTGTCCTAGTATATCAATTTAAAGGCAGCATGTCACAGTGGAGACAGTGTGAAATTTGGAACCATCAGGACCCGAGTTCAAAGTTTGCCTCTGGTATGTATTAGCTGTGTATCTATCAGAAAGTCACCTAATCTCTAAGCCTGTTTACTCATGTTAGGTCAGCTTTGTTGCATCAGCCCTGGAATCAGGAGGGCCCAAGTTCAAATCTGGCCTCAGACATTCATTAGCTGTGCGACCCTGGGCAAACCCTGTTGGCTTCAGTTTCCTCATCTATAAAATGAGCCGGAGAAGGAAATGGCAAATTTTGCCAGGAAAACCCCAAATGGGGTCACAGAGAGTCAGACATGACTGAAATGACTGAACCACAACACTCATGTTAAAAAATGAGGATAGCAGCACCTGAGAGAATATCCCTGATACAGTTGCAAGGCTCAAATGAAGTCATGTATATAAAAATTCTCAAGTTCTAAATGAATATCAATTATGTTAGCTTGCATGGCATCAGGACAACATCAGTGAGGTATTTTGGGGTCATTTGGGTGTTTTGGTGTCCTGGTTTCCTTCTATAAGTGTGCCTACTATGAACAAAACACTGTACTGGGCACCACAGATACAAAGTCAAAAGAAACTATTGTATTTGTTATTAAATTCTTTCAGTCATGTCTGACTTTTTCTGACCCCCATTTGGGGTTTTCTTAGCAAAGATACTGGAGTGGTTTGTCATTTCCTTCTCCAGCTCATTTTACAGATGAGGAAACTGAGGCAAACAGACTCAAGTAATTTTCCCAGGGTCACATAGCTAGGAAGTACCTGAGGCCAGATTTGAACTCTTCTGCAATCCCAGCCAAATGTTCTATCCACTTTGACATCTAGCTGCCTTTACCATTATATTCCCTGCCCTCAAAATAACCTATTCCTCAGGAAAAGATCACCCAAAAGGTGTCACAAGACTTCAATCTGGCCCAAACTGTGCCCAAATATACATAAGGTCAAGTCTTTTAAATCTCTTTAACTTCTATAAAATGGGGTTATAATACCTGCCTTAACCTCCCTTGCTGAGTTGTCATGAGAAGCAAATGAGATCATGAACAAAATAACCCCTTTAGGGGAAACCACAAACTGCTCCCCAGTGCAAAATATTTTTGTTAAGGATTCTTTGGTTTCTATGCAAGCTTTCTCTTAGTGCTCCCTGATTTGTTTTCTCCCCTGATGTGCTGGCACTGCCTGTGTTGAGTCTCATTCTCTGTCATATGGCTCTAATTCATACTTATTAGTATGTAGGTATAATCAGAGTAAACTGCCCATCCCTATGACATGGGCTTTTAATGACATCCAAAACTCACTTGCCACTTTCCTGAAAAGCCCAGAGAAAAGGAGATAATACCACTGGGTGTACAAGCAGGAAAACAGAAAATGTGCTTTTAAAAATGCCTTTGTTGTACCTGTGTGGTAGATTCTTTCCTAGGAGCGTGAGCTTGCTGCTAGTTTGCTCTATGCAGCCTTGGGGGATGCTTATCTACTCTGTTAAAGCTTACTTCGTCTTTACTGCTGTGAAAAGCAAAAGGTCAGGACTTCGAAGAATGAACCAGTGTGGTAGGAATCCTCAAAAAATACAGCCACCCCAACTTGTATCATGTTTACTTTATACATAATGGATAACATATATATATATCTGTATATACATATAATAGGTATCTCATCATGATAATAATAGCTAGTATTTATATAGCACTTACTATGAGCCAAGCACTGTGTTCATCATTTTTATCTCATTTGATCCTCACAACAACCGTCGGAGGTAGGTGCTATTATTATCCCCATTTTACAGATGAGGAAACTGAGGGAAGCAGAGGTTAAGTGACTTGTCTTTGGTCACACATCTAGTAAGTGGCTGAAGCTGGATTTGAACTAAAGTCTTCCTGATTCCAAGTCGGATATTCTATCTACTGTGCCACCAGGAAATCAGATCATAAGCATCTAGGCCTGCCCATTCTGTGTGACTCATCCTGTCTTCCCATCGGTTCTCCACAGGGCATCTACCTACCATGCTAAGGTATTCTTTTACCATTACATGGCTACCAGTAGAGCACATGGGCTACTCTTCTCACAAGCCTATATTTCTTTGATTATGCCCTTTACACCGCTTCTCTATAAATTCATTGATCACTATGTTATGGCCTACTTATAGGAGTGTAGTTTGCATTTATTTTTCTACGTACGCTTTGCTTCTGCCCAGTAGGATGTCCTCTCGTTCAGAGCAAGAAATGTTTTGTTTCTATTGTATTCCCAGTGCCCGTCAAAGTGCCTGGTATTGATTTACTTTTGTAGGGGTTTTTTTGGACTGAATCTATGGTTTCATCAATGTAATAATTTCCAGTACAAACAAATTTCTGCTAATGATGTAAATCAGTAAATGGTTGGCAACTTACCATTTAGAGAGTTTCTTGGGATTCCAAAAAATTCAACAGTTTACTCAAAATCGTACAGGCAAGGTATGTCAGGAATGGAACTTAAATTCAGGTCTGTTAAACTTAGAAATGAACTCTCTATCCATCAGTCAGTCAATGAACATTTATTAAGTGCCTACTGTATGCCCGGAATTGTGCTAAATGCTGGAGATATAGAAAGAGGCAAAATACAGTCCTTGCCTTCAAAGACCTCAGTCTAATACTATACCTTGTCTGGCCTGTGGTAATCCATCCATACATCCATAGTTTCATACACATACATACAAACATTTATAGAGCACTTTAAGGTGTGCAAAGCACCACAGCTGACCCTGGAATCAGGAAGACTCAGCTTTCTGAGTTCAAATCTGGCCTCAGACACTTACACAACTGTGTGACCCTAGGCAAGTCACTTAACCCTGTTAAGCCTCAGTTTTGTCATCTGTAAAATACTCTGGAGAGGGAAATGGCGAACCACTCCAGTATCTTTGCCAAAAAAGCCCCCAAAAAACCAACAACAAACCAAATGACATCACAAAGCATTAAACAGGACTGAAACAACTGAACTTCATACATATTTGATCCTCTTAACAAGGTGAGGTAGGTGCCACCTCCTTTATCTCCTTTTTAAAGATAAGGAGATTGAGATGGAGCATTTAAGTGACCTGCCCAGGGTCGTACAGTTTAAATTGTCTCAGGTTGGATTTGAACCCATATATCCTTGGTTCCAAGTCTAGGAAGTTCCAAGCCCTACTCTTCCACTAATCTACTTATTGAATGACAAAAGTCAGCCTCCTTTTCTTAGACAGGTAAAATGTCCACCCATTGTAACAAAAAGTTACAAATCAACAAGAGCACATTTCTTCATTGCCTCAAAAAAAAAAATTAAAAAAAAAGACTGGCAATCAGGATGAAGTGACTTGCCCAGGGTCACACAGCTAGTAAGTGTATGAGGCTACATTTGAACTCACACCCTCCTGACTCCAGGGCTAGTACCCTGTCTACAGCACAGTCTTCAGATGACCTAATATTTGTAATGCAGAAAAAGCTCTGAGTCTTCTTTCTACCTCCTATGTAATTTTCCTACTCTTTGCTCATTTGCAGAGTGCTCTGAAAGCCTTCACACACGAGTACTTTTTTCATTATTATTTTAAACCCTCATGCAATTTCCAGCGTGTGATCCCAATGTGATGAGTGACTTTGGCACCATGTACTTCGTTGTCAGTTTTCAGAAGCTTTGTGGCCCGGTGATGAAAAAAAGATAGAAATGGGATGGAGCTCCCACCATCAGAATTCATGTCAGAAAGATTAATATGAAAAAATTAATCTCTGAATCCCTCCCAAATGACTTTAGAATGTATTTTGCTGCCTGTGCAACATTACAGTGCTTTTCACCCCCTTCTATTAGCTTAGCAACTGTAGCTGTTTCTCATTCATACAGGATGATTCCACCGTCAAGAAGCAGATATAACACACAAAGAATTATTATCCAGTCCATCAATTCAGGGTACACGCGACAGAGGCCGAATAAAAAGTTTTCCCCAATAGCCCCATAGAAGCTGAGCCGCTCCCAGGAACGAAACAGATAAACAACATGTAGAAGTGAAGTAGTAAGAGTTTCGAGAGAATTCGAGGAAAAGAGCATTTACTTTTAGGTAGGAACGGAAGACATGTCTGTCATATGAAGGCATTTGAAATTTTTGGGTGCAGAAGGCACAGTAGTCAGGAGGACTTCTCTCCTGAGTTCAAATGTGGTCTCAGACACATTAGCTGAATGACCCTGGGCAAGTCACTTAGCCCTGTTTGCCTCAGTTTCCTCATCTGTAAAGTGAAATGGAGAAGAAAATGGCAAACCACTCCAGCATCTTTACCAAACGGGGTGACGAGGAATTGAACATGACTAAAAACAATTAAATAACAATAACATGGCAGGCCACATAGTGGACTGGATCTAGGGTTAGGAAGACCTGTGTTCAAAACTTGTCTCAGAAACTGAATTGATGTGGAACCCCAGGCAAGTCATTTAACCTCTCCCAGTCTCAGTTTCCTCAGCTGTAAAATGTAAATGAGGATAACAGCACCCACTTCACAGGATTGTTGTAAGGACCAAATGAGATAATGTATAGGAAGCATTTTGTAAACCCTTAACAGGCTATATAAAGGTTAGCTATTATCATTCTTACCACAACGATGAAGTCATAATATGTGATTATTATCATATCTCTATGGAAATATTTTCTATAAGGGGCATTCAGGTGTTGTGGATATAAAGACAATTTTTTGACTCAGTAATAAATCAATCAATAAAATTCTCTCGTCATTTCTGCCATATTAAAAAGAGGGAATTGGCAGTAAATGTCCTAGCAGTTAAGGAGTGTGAAAAGATTTGTAAATGAATAAATAAATATAAAATATGTTTAAATGAATTAATAAAATAAAAATAGAATAGTCAACTACTTTGGCCCCTTTAGATTAACTCTAGCAGCATAAAGAATATATATGCATATATAATCTATGTCTGTGACTGAAAGAAACTGGCAGTCAAGAAGCAATCATTTCAAAATGGCCTGAAACTGTAAAATATTATACTGTTATTATTATACTATATTATACTAAAATTATACTATTATTATGCTAAAGGCTATACTAAATGACATTATGCTAAATAGGTTATTATTACTGTTATACTAATATTATACTGGAAGGTTATGCTAGCCCCAGAAGCAGTTTAACTCCATGATAGTATTCAGGGAGAGTTAGGAAAGAATGGGGTTTGGGGGTTTTTTTTAATCTTTTGTTTTTACATCGCCTAAATTTTCCCATTATCTCACCCTTTACCCTCCCAGAAAGCCATCCCTTTTAACAATGAATAAGGAGAAGGGAGAAGAGAGAGACATCAGTCCAGCAGAACTAAGCAACCAGTGATCAAGTCAGAGATTACAAACAGGGTTCGATGCTCATGGTTCCTAGTTCAGCATAAAAGAGAGGGACTTGCATTCTTATATCTCTTCTTCAGAACCAAGTTTGATCATCATAATTTCAAAATATTCAGTTTCAATTGTTTTCTTTTTGTCATACTTTCCATTTTGTCATGGTCATTGTATATATTGTTTTCTGCTTTCTTCACTTTTCACGTATCTATATTACCCTTCTTATACTTTCCTGCATTCGTCATTTCTTATAGAGCACCATTGTTCCATCACATGCATGTACCTCAAATTGCTAAGTTTTTCTCTAATCAATGGGCTTCTAATTTGTTTTCTACTCTTTACTGTTACAAAAAGTGCTGCTATATATATTTTGATATGTATGAGACCTCTCTTGACCTCCTAGGAGCATGTATATACCTAGCAGTGGATCTCTGAGTAAAAAATATGAATATTTTAGTCTCTTGGAAGCAATGATTAATCAGGCATCTGAGGATGTGCAGAGTTAAATTAAGCTGTGATCAGTGTCAATGAATGGTTAGTGAAAAACACTAAATTTCATCTTAGGTTTTTTTTAAAGCTTTCTTCATATATATTACGTTTAAACGTAGTATTTGGTTATGTGATTTAAATTCAGCTTTTTAGCAAAGAATTATTTGTGAACTTTAATGAGGGAAATATCATGATTTGATTTTATATACAGAATCTTAGAATCATAAAATAACTTACATTATAGCAAATGCCACACCTATTATAATTGTACGATAAAATGGCATCTATAAAGCTAGCTTTAATGCTTAATATTAGGGTTGGCTCTAAATGTATGCAGAGCAAATTTTACCTATGTGGTTTTATTTGAGAGATGCCAAAGTTCCACCTGCCTAAAATTTCATTATTATGTATTTATTCTACAAATCATAATAGCTGACATTTTCCTAGCATTTTAAGATTTACAAAATGCTTTACACGTATTATCTCATTTGACCCTCACAACAACTCTATACTGTGAGGTTACAATGGAAAAACTGAGTCTCAGAAATTTCAAAAGACTTGATATTACTCTCCAAAAGTAGGACTCAAACCCAGATTATTTTGAATGCCTGCCCAGTGCTACTCCTTTACATAATTATGTCTCCCTAACAAATATTTCTTGAGTGTGATAAAGTAGAATGAAAGCATCTTGAGGGAAAGGACTAAATTATTTCTTTCATCATAGCCCAAGTTTCTAACACTTGAGAGTCTTTCACATAAAAAGTGCTTAATAAATAGTTGTAGATTTAATTTTAAATTGTTGAGTGCCTGGTTTATGCAAGCCACTATCTTAAGAACTGTGCGAGACATAAAGATTAGTAAGAGATAGTCCATGAAGTCTAGAAACTTATATTTTAATAGATGAGATGACATATAGAGCCAATAAAAGGAAGTATGAAGGTCCATAAAAATGCATGATCAAAAAAAAAAATAATAGACTTCAGAAAGAAGAGAGGTAAGTTCCATCTGGGAATATCAGAGACACTAAAATACAAATTCCTGAGAGTGGTTAACTCATTTACTCAGTGCAGTTTAAGGTTGTCACGTTAGCAAGTATTTATCTGCTATGGCATTATAAAGAATAAAGAATGGGACATGTGGTCTATGGATAAAGAATCTAGGATGAGCATCTCCCTGAAATCTCATCCCCCATATCAGGACTGGGGGAGGAGGGATATAAGTCATGGACAAAAGAATGCAGTTCCAAGTGAGTCATTGGGGATCTTGAGAGGACAGTAATGTGAATAGCAAAAGAAAAGTTGTCTATCTAGCCAGTTCAACCTCATATTGTGCTTAGCACACATGGGGCATTCAATGAATGCTAACTACTTCTTGGTTTTAAAGCAGAGAGTTTAATCAATTCTACTTCACCAAACTGCTGACTTAATAATTATTATCCTTCCAAGTCATGGATCGATTTACTACTTTGTTGTCAGAATAGTCAGTTTCTCTAAGAACAAAAGTTTATAAAGTATTTGAATTCCAAGGAAATATAAAGAAGTACATTATAGCTCAGCTTTCCTAGCATGTTACGAACCCTGGGGTTCCATCTACTTCATTCCTATATACAGATTACCTAAATTCTATTGTCTTTCTGCACTGAGTAAAGTTATTAGGATTTTATGCCTCCTATAAAATTATCAGACCAACTGATCATTCAAACTCAGAGACTGACACCTTCAGTCTTAACATAGAATATGCAATGAAAATTCAGATGAGATTTCTTATGCACAGTTTCTTGCCACACCAGCTAATCAGAACCTCATAACTTTATAGAGAATTCTACACGTGGGCAGAGGAAAGGCATTTTTAAATCTTAATATATCTAGCTCTCAGATTCCCAGGGTGTCCAATAAAAGTAATATTTTCAGATCATATAGAAACTTATGCTAGCAATGAACTTTGACTATACTTTAAAAAATTCAAAGTATTCATTTTAAAATGTTATGGGGTTTGATAGGCAACAGTGAACACTGGTGGTTTCCTTCTCCCTTTGAGGAAGGAAAATAATGCTTGAAGATTGCTGTTTCATTTTGTTCTTTTGTGGGGGAAGCTAATTTGCTAAATAAGATGATAAGTCATGGAGAATTCTGAAGCTGCTGCTCCAAAGCAGTAAGCGTATCCCCAGCTAGGGTCCACTAAGTCCTAGAATGATCCTTTGTTATATCATAAGCTTCTTACAGGCAAAGTCTGTTGTTCCTCATATGTATGTAGTACCATATCTGGGGGTACCTCTCAATTCACCACTTGGGTCCCCTACACAAAGCACTTTATAGATCTGTAGCCACTCAAAACCATAGTTCATATGTGTTGAGTTTTTCAAGTCAGTAGATGGAAACAAAGAAATTTAATGAAATTGCATAATAAAAAGTAGTAATAAAACACTTCCCCTGTAAACCAAGGGCGTATCCTCCATGAAAACACAGGAAGATGGAAAAATGTATATGTCTAAGGAACACGTGTGTAGAATTGCACACAAAGAATATCTAGTCAGGGGACATTTACATAGGGAAGACATTGCCAGGACACACACACAGAGGGGAACAAATAGGGCCAGGTCATAAGGATGGAGGGATATAAAGAGAGTAGATGTAGCTAAGGTCCATGTGTGGAGGAGCAAGTCATATCTCCAGTGCTCCAAGGCTGCCAATGTCTTCTGTCAATGTCACTGTGCCCCTCCTACTCCTGCTAAACCTTGTTCCTACAGGTCCTGTGTAGTGTATAGTCTTACCATTGTACAGCTGCTCATCTCACATGGGCACTGTTTACTATTGCTCTGCTGATCCTGTGGTCACTACTGGTCACTGCAAGGTATGATTCTATAGTGCATAAGGTTGTGACCTCCTCTCCAGAATATTCTTCACATTATTCAGAAAGCTCATTGGAACACAGAGTCACCACAACTAATTTGTGTCCTCTAGCTTCAATCTATTTTCATCTTGATTATCTGGTCATGAGGTGCAACTTCTCTGTCTGTCAGTGGCCTCACTCTGATCTGGGATTAGAAATTCCACATCACTGCCTATTTAACTCCTTATGGGAACCTTCTGTTTACAAACCCATTTCAGATCAGTTTATTCTTTTGGATCTGATAGGTCAATAAATATTAGTAAGCACAAAAGCTAGAGGATAAGATTGTCTCCTCCTAGGCTACATTCCTGCAACAAAAAGAACTTTTCTAGGTTTTGAGCCAGCCATACATGGATATCTCGAGCATCTAATGGAATACTTTAGCACAGACGAGGTGCTTGCTCAATATTGATTTTGAGAATGAGATTTCAGGGAGATATCCACCCTAGATTCTTACACTGTGGTAAACCTAATTAGGAGTTCTTGAGTGTCAAACAGAGCCTAGATTAATTTTTAGCCTCTGGGAGATTTGTAAGCCTCTCAAACCTTTCCCAGCTGTGAAGAATACTCTATTCAGAAAGCTACTAGAGACCTTACTGGAATTGCAAAATAAAAAGGACTGCTAATGGGCCACAATTTCCCATAAATTTCTAGAGGCACTCCTCCCAGCCCATGCCCCACCATACGTCCTGACTTGGTATCACACTAACAATATCCTTTCATCTCAGATCTTGTCCCTTTCCTGTGGGACCGACACCAGGAAAGATTGTTGCATGCCAAAATGAATGTTTTGCTTTCTCCAAGTTAGTATAAAAATAAAAACTTGGATGACTATGTTTTCCAAAAGCATTTCAGGATATAATAGAGGATCTGAGATTTAAATCTGAAATATTAGGGGTCATTTACTATAACTCAGCGGCCTCATTTTTGTCTAAGTGAAGAAACCAAAGTTCAAAGAGTTTAAGTGACTTGCCCAGGATCACCCAGGTAGTACATGACAAAGCAAAAATTTAAACTGCTGTTTTGTTTTGTTTTGTTTTGTTTTACTTCAACATTTTTTGAGTGTAGCACAATATTTTCCAGTCTTTCCTTCTAAATTATCAAGTATTGCATGCAGTCATCAATTTATGGAAGGGATGTTTGGGATACAAAATGCAGTTTACCATAGCAGTGATGGTGACCAGGTTCTCAAGTCAACTCTCAAAAGCCTATTTTATCCATAGTAGGACAGCTACAATACCAATAGTACTGATCTGAGTTCTTAGTTCTGTGAGTCAGGGTTCACACTCAGTCCTACCTCCAATCACCAATAAAAATTCTCATTCCTCTGGGTAGCTCCAGAGTTCCCAAGCGCGTGAAAATTATATGAAATAACTTCATGAAAGTTAAATGAGAAGTTCATCAAGAGAGTATGGGAATATTTGGAAAATATATTATCCAGTTGCAATTAATTGATTCATTTTATTCTTTCTGTGTATGGGAAATTCTAGAATCTATTTCTGTTCATATTGGATAGGGGATATGGGAAGGTTTACTGAAAGTCTAAGTATAGGATGAAAAAAAAATGGAAAACCCTTACTCAGTTTAGCATTTGCTTTTCTGTTGGGATAAAAGCAATTTGATTGAAGTAATTCAAATTAACGTGTAAAACATTGAGAGACAAAACATTCCCATAGATATTTGGATTTTAAAAGAAAAAAACATATTAACCCTGTGAATCTCTAATTGATGAGATTCCTCCAAGGAAAGAGAGAGAAATGAAAATATTCAATCAGTTTAGGGGGAAAGATATTTCATCTAGGGAACCAACATGAAGTACCATTGTCTGCCCCAGAGTAAAGGCCCCTATCCCCATTCACTCTGAATTCCACAGTTTCTTCTCTTTCTTCGCTTTTGTTAACAAGACAGAGATTTGTTTGTGAATTAGTTGCCCACATGTTTACATTCAACAACAACAGCAACAAAAATCCTTTATCTTTTGAAATGTCTTCATTTATCTATATTTCTTCTTTTATTAGTATTAATGGTCTATCTTGTTAGACATGCCAGCCTCTTGAATGAAAACATTCATCAAAGGTTTTGTCTTTATGTAAGGACCATTACCCTCCTGTTGGTTCCCCCCTCTCCATTTATCATCTACCTTCACTAAATCTAAACTTTGATTTGGAAAAATTACTCATGATTATGGAAGATAAATACACATTAAAAATGGCTTATTACTGATAGCCTCTGCTTCCAGTCATTTTTCTTAGGTGTCTATCTTTCCTGATATCCACTATCCACTTCTTTGTCCTTTTTGGGAGGGTTGGGGAAGTTGTGGGGGTGTTTTAGAAATCCCTTTTGGGAATGTTTCTCCCCACTTTAACCCACAAAACCTTTTTTTCCCCTTTTGTCTCTGGACTCATCATGTCTGCCCCATGGTATATTAATTTATCATATTAAATGTTTCCCTAGGTTTCTGGTATTTTGTTTGATATGCTAGGTATTCCTTTTTTTTGGTCTTTTTTTAAAATAAACTCCTAAGATTTATATTTGAAGGATGACTTAGAGGTCACTTAGTCTAAAGCCTTTATTTTATAAATGAGCAACTGAGCTTCAGATAAGTTAATTCAATTTACTTCAATTCCACAAGCATTTATTAAGTGACTAATATGTTCCAGGCACTAAGGATACAGTAACAAAGACCAAAACAGTCCCTGATATCTAGAGGCTTACATTTTATTGAAAGCAAATAACAAGCCTACAGAAAAGACTTGCCCCAGGTGACATAGGTTGTTGTGTTCATCCTTCGTTGTCCAAGAAGACCACGCCGTCAGAGAAATGATGACATGACTTGCACTTGACTTTGTTTTGAATGAGGGAGGGCTGTGCAGGTCACCAGCCTCACTTCTCTTCCAGAGTCATCTGAATCCTGTGACCAAATATTCATCATGATGACTGGAGATGATCCAGGATGCAACGGGAGACCTTGGCTTCTTTAGACCAAGGTCTATTCAGGGACTCACTTAGGGTGAGATAACACCTATTCAGTGAATAGGCCACTTTAAGAAGAAGCCAGGGAATGGCCCCTTTCATGGCATAAGTAGCACAATCACCATTCAAAATCAGACCTCTTACTCCAAATTTAGTGATCTTTCCACTCTGCCATCCTACCTTCCTCATAAGCTGCAATTTCCTCAGAATGCTGTCTTTACTTCAATACTTGCTCCTCTCTCTGTCTCTGATCACCATGTTGATACCAGCCAGTTAGCAACCCTTACCCTACTGGTCAGCTACTTCATAGTAGTTTTTATTCCTCTTTCATTCAGACCTGCCCCATCCATAATCCTCACACCAGTCATTACTCCAGATCCTTCACTGACCAACACAAATTTACCATTCTTGTTGCCTGGGCTATGGCAATCTGCTAGCAGCATGTGTTGGCTTGGTTTTGTAACTGAAACAAATGGCCTTGCATTATGGTTTTAGGGTGTTCAATTACCTTAGCATAAACAAGAATCACACTCTGAACTGCAACCAAAATGGTGACATAAAACCCTTTACAAAGGAAATAAACATCCATCCCCTTTATCAAGAAATCTGTCATCTAACAACCTCAGCTGTTGCAAACACAGCCTGAACTCAAAGCTGAAGCTTATGAGTTCCCAACAAAACTCCACTAAATGCTTATGCTTTCCCACTGCCCCCACAAGACTTTCTCTTATTGGATTTTATTTATCATGCCCTTTATATTAGCATTTATCTTTTTTTTTTAATCCAAAGCTAGCCAAAAGCAGCAAAGGAGAAGCAGGATAAGATGGTAGTGCTTGTTAAAGGTAAATATCTTTTGATAGCCAGACATATGGTTGTCGTGGGAGGACCCAAAACTCAAAAGCGAAGACAGAGAATAAACCATCTTAGAGCTCAGGGCAATAATGGATGCTCATAGTGATGCCTTGAATCATCAAGAAAATCTTACTATGTCTTCATAATCCACAGTTTTAGAAAAAGGAGAATTTTCTTTATTTCAGTAAAATGCCTTCTTTTTAAAACTTTTTTTAAATGTTCATTTTTATGGTAATAAGCTTTAGTTATCTGAAAATTCAGTTGGGGTGGGAGGAGAGACAACTCTAATTTGAACAATGCTCAACAAATTTTCCCTGGTGCTTTCTTCTTCTTCATGAATTCTTCTTTATATTCAATAAGGAGAGCACAAATAAGTGAAATGAACACAATCTAAATAACCTGATTTTAAGCACTTTTTATAGTTAGTGTCCCCACACAAGTAATAAGTGACAAAGACGAGATTAGAACCCAAGTGAAGTGACTAATTAGCAAATAATAGAGACTCAAAGTCAAATTGCCAAATACATCACACATCTAAGCAAGAAAGAGAGGGTTAAGGAGTTTAAATCAAAGATGTGCCTAATCATTTATCACTGATTGAGATATGTCTATATGTTGTCTTCTATTTCTCTCTTCCTTGCCGTTTCCTTCTTTTCTTTCCTTCATCCTTCTATTTCTCCCAGGATGCACCTGTGAGGAGTGATAGAAGCTATTATTTTTTTCGAAGCTAAATATTTCTACAGAGCTAGAAGGAGGAAGAGAAGGAAAAAGAGAAAGGAAGGAATGAAAAAACACTCAGCTGAGAGAGTGATCTATGACCCTCCATTTTGACACTGACATCCCCTTTGCCTCTCTACAGCAAGCCTCAGCACAGCCTTGCAAAGCCCCTGCTCAGAGTGGGTCCATGCCATTCCTGACACAGCTGAGTGTACCAAGAAAGAGAGCACCACTGAGGACATGACAAGCCTGCTTGTTATCCAAGGATTTCAAAGCTCGAAAGGACAATTCACGAGATACATAGATATACAAATACATGGATACATAGATTGTGTGATGTATAAAAAGTTTGAGAGACAATTTCAGGATAATTAGTCATTTCATTAATTATGCTAGCAGATAATACAAGGGGTCAGTGGCACTCTTGGATGCCAAAGACCCCTCGTGGAACCCACTCAATGCTTATATACCCTTAGAAGAGTAGGTGTTGCAAGGATGGCAATGAACTCTGTATAGGTTAACAGTTAATAAGAAGAATGAATATTATAATGAAAGGTGGGCTTAACTCTAGGAAGGGGCTGGGAGACATGACTGATTAATCCCTCTTGCACAAAGAGACATGTCTCTTACCCAGTCTAGGATAAGAGGACAATCTAGGCAAAAGAGGATCCATCTCTCCTAAGGCCTGGCTAGCTAAAATGCAATGGGTCAGATTTACTGGAATAGAATCCCTTTGGAAGGTTTTGCTAGTTAGGTGGGACAATAACTCCACCAAATAAGATAATCTAGGTGGGGTAAATTTTTGTTTAAGGTCAGAGATCTCCCCAATAATTTGTTATTCAATAATAATTTCTCAGATAGATAGAAACAAACAAGAGAGTCAAGTAGACTGGTAAATAGATTAGATGGATAGATACACAGATACAGTGATAGATACATAGATGAAAAATAAAAGGAAAAATGTTACTCAGCTTGGACAGAGGAAATAGCTTGTGTGATGGCTAGCACTTGTCACCAGCCTATTTGTGTCACTCACTTCTGAGATTGACTGCTGTGCACAGCTGAGCTAAGTCCAAATGTTTCCAAATAATCTGATTTCTTTCCAGGTCTCAACTGTTTACCAACAGTGAGTCATAATGACTCTTCCCCTCCTCTAGCATGGGTTCTCAGCAGCTATATCATCCCATTCCAGCTGTTTCTTCCCCTCCCTCGGATAGATTTTTTTCTCTGCCAATGCAGGGATGGTTTGGTAGCCTTTTTGATCTGCACAAAGTAAGCTAAGCACTGGGAGAGGCTCATTTTCTGACACCCTCTTGCAATGTGCAGACAATCTCACAGACGATCAGTGGGCACAGGCACAAAGAAAACCAGGGAAAAGGCAGAAAGTGGCAGAGCAGATGCCAGGCCTAGCTTATGCAATAAACAAATAAACATGGGCATATGCAGTGAAAAGCTCAGGGAAAACTGAGAAAAGCAGAAAGCAGAAGTCTTCTCCTGGCATACACAACCTGATAGTGAGCTTGGTGAGTAAGACCCCTTAGGCCATCCCCAGGAAAAAATACAAAGATCTGAGTTTACTCATCAGCCCCTTTGTGCATGCCTAGTAGGAAGATATTCCTACCCTTTCCAGGCTGTTAGTGTCCCATTGTAGGGGCAGCTAGGTGGTACAGTAGATAGAGCACCAGAGAAGGAGTCAGGAGGACCTGAGTTCAAATCTCACCTCAGACACTTGACACTCATTAGCTGTGTGACCTTGGGCAAGTCACTTAAGTCCAACTGCCTCATCCTGGGTCATCTCCAGTCATCCTGATGAATATCTGGTCACTGGATTCTGATGGCTCTGGAGGAGAAGTGAGGCTGGTGACCTGCACAGCCCTCCCTCACTCAAAACAAAGTCAAGTGCAAATCATGTCATCATTTCTCTGATGGCATGGTCTTCTTTGTCAATGAAGGACAAACACACACACACACACTGTTGTCCCATTGTAAATACAAAAGCTCACAGTTAGCCAAAGCTGATTATTACCTATGAAAATGGATTTCATCCTTAATGATGTAAGAAATTCACTCATCCTTGACCTGACTGAGCATAGGACTCAGACCCTTACCACAGTGGTGATTAGAAGTAGGGTACCATCATATGTATGTTCTCTAGAATAAGCCTTCAACAAAAAGGTTAGAAATCCTCCAGGGATGGCAGACTGAGCAAAAGTGAATGGATAGGAACAGATAAGACAAAACCACCAAAGTACTGGCACCAGAAGGCAGCAGATTTAATGTCAAACAATGTGATCTTAACGAATGGGCTATTATAGATACACAACTGATATGATGATGTAACTGATGTAAGTCTGCTTTAAAAAAATTTTATTGGAAAAGCATTGGTCTGAGAGTCAGGAGATAGCTCTCTGTCACTGATCTGAGGTGTGACCTTGAACAAAACACATACTCTCTATGATCCTTAGTTTCCTCATCTATAAAATGACAGTCATAAGATCCTTTCTGAAAGGATTGTTTTTGAAACCAATTGGGTTTGAAACTGAGCCTTCCCTCATTCTCTGAACTCTATCACTATTCCTCAGCTGCCTCTTCCTTCCACCCCTGAGGATCCCTTCTCCGCTTGATGAGTTCTCCTAGAAACTCCATTCTGAGCAAGGGCCCAGACCAGCCACATCCCATTCTCTGCACTTTGCCGCCAAGCCCCACTTTCTGCTTTTCAGATTCCTTTTTATGGTCTTGTCCCATGAGAATGCAAGTTTCATGTGGGCAAAGACTTTCTTCTTGCTTGTATTTGTATCTCCCACTCTTAGCATAGTGACTGACTTGGAGTAAATGTTTAAAAATTTCTTCCTGGTTAATTGGTTAATACACTAAAACCAGCAGAAGGTATATTCCCTTTGAGAATGCTTTATTATTGTCTTTATAACCTCAGTAACTAAAACAGTGTCTAGAACATAGTAAGTGCTTAATACATGCTAGTTAATTAACTTATTCATTTAAAAAGCATTTATTAAGTCTCTAGTCGATGTCAGGCACTGTTGAGTATGGGATAAACTGTCCCTGCCCTCCCCAGCCTATATTCCCAATCTCTTTTCAAGTCAAACACAATGACTTTTGTCACTCATTGCTTATGGTAGAATCCTTGGAAGTAAAATTTTAAACAGGTTTGGAATCATAGAAAAATTTATAGACTCACAAATCATCCTACCATTCAGTCAATAAACATTTATTAAACACCTACTATGCACCAGGCATTACTGCTACATGTTACAACTCCAAAAGCCTTTTGATCCTGCTTTTGGAAGGCAAAGGTCCATGACATTCTAGAGAAAAGCTAGTTTATATATTCCAGAATCCCCTAGGAAGCTGAGTGACATTGACTTGATGGCATCCCAGCAAGGCCTGTGACATAGCTATTACTAGTGACTTCATTTCAAATGCTGCCTTCTGCAATTTGAATACAGTTTCTTAGAAGCCCTTGGAAACTCTATCCAACCTGCAACTATGACCGTGACAAGACCACCAGACTGGCTACCACAAATCTGATTCAGATTCACCATGTTCCCTATATACACTAGATATCTTTCTTCCTTGGTCAATCTATGATCAGCCATAGCTTCAGTTTCTACTTAGTCATGGTGTGAGGCATATTACCTTTGCTCTATATATTGTACATATCTTTGTATATACTTGTATATTGTATGAATCCTTGCAAGTTGGTAGATGCCAGGCAGGGAGTGTGTTGCAAGTGGCATTTGCTGTTCTTTTAAGTTATACAAAGATTTTTTTCTCTTAAAATGTTTGAAATAAAGACAGTCAACAAAGAAAAGGGCAGCTAGGTAGCCCCAAAGATAGAGCACTGGCCCTGGAGTCAGGAGGACCTGAATTCAAATTTGGTCTTTGACACTTGACACTTACCAGCTGTGTGACCTTGGGCAAGTCTTTCAACCTCAATTGTCTCACCAAAAACATTTTTTAAATGACAACCCAAGCTCAGGCCCACCCAGCCACTTCTTGGCTGTCTCCACGCCATGTCACAGAACATTCTCCATCCTCTACACCTTTCCAATTCTAGTGCTGAGATTAGTAATTAAATTAACACTACCAATCCTGGAAAGGATATGTCAATCATTTTCCCAATGATGCCAATTACCACTGTCTTTGATTTCCTTCACTAAAACCTCCCTTCCCCTCATATGCATTGAATTCCCTTATTAGAGTATAAGCCCTTCAGTGTCAGTGGTTGTCTTGCTTGCTTGTATAGGTGACACTGTGGAGAAATACTAGATTTGGAGTCAGACTTGAATTCAAATCCTGCCTCAGATGCTTACTAGCTGTGTGACCTTAGGAAAGTCACCTAACTTCTCTCAGGTTCAGTTTTTTTCATCTGTAAATTAGAAATAATAACACCTACCTCAGGATTGTCATGAGGAACAGATCAAATTACATGACATAGGGAAAACACTTTGCAAGTATTAAAACACTGTCTACTATCATACCCAATGCTTAGCACAGCTCCTGGCAAATAACAAACACTTAATACAATTTTTTTTCATTTATTCAACACACTTTAAATTGGTAAAGGGCAGGGACTAACTCAAATGCTCTATAGGGATCATTTTAGCCAGAATATGTTCTTGATAGTGACATGCAATCATTGAGATTCTTAAACACTTAAATGCTCTGTCTAGCTCTTCTTTCACACCATTTGTGTTACTGTATCAACCAAGTGAATGCTTTATTCCAAGGATACTAATGTATCAACAACAGCCCCTTGTTGCTGAAAAAGCACTATAGCTACTCTGCTTGGTAAAGAGAAAATTCAGCATGAGCTCCGAACCAGTTTATGGCTTCACTAGAGCTCTCAAAAAGTCATATTAGTGGTTCAAGATAGCATTAATCCTATGTTGGCTGAAAATGTGGGGAGTCTGCTCTTAGTTATTTGGCTTATGTAGCTTTCTTATAACAAGGGTTCAAAAACCAGTTATTCTGAGTGATTTTTTATGTGGTGCTTATTTCAATTCATTTGAAATACCATACTTTTTCCAGTCAATCTTCTGAATTTACAAATCCAAGACTTGTACTTTTGTTGATGTGAGAATTAATCAATAAATATTGTGCCAAGGAGTGTACTAGGCATTTGGAATATAAGTACTGAAGTAAGATAGCCCCTACCCTTTACAAGTTTATATTTGTGCCAAGCAGCGTGAGAAGCATTCGGAAAGTAAATACTAAAGGAAGATAGCCCCTCCCCTTTACAAGTTCATAATCTAATGTTGTTGTTCAGTTGTTTTGATTCAAATCTGACTCTTCATGACCCCATTTAGGGTTTTCTTGACAAAGGATAGTTTGCCATTTCCTTCTCCAGCTCATTTTACAGATGAGAAAATGAGGCAAACAGGGTAAGGGACTTGCTTAGGGTCACATAACTGATAAATATCTGAGATCAGATTTGAACTCAGGAAGATGTTTCTTCCCAATTTCAGGCCTGGTACTTTGTCCAACCATGCTACCTAGGCATATATATTATATAGAGAGAAGTAATGGCCAAGGAGGGCATGTGAAGATAGTATTCTAGCCTCTACTTGTGCAATTGCAACCAGTCTGTAACTATTAGTTTAAGAAAGCTGCCTGAAACTCAGAGAGGTTTTAAATAATTCACCCATGTTCACGCAGACAGTACCTGTCAGAAGAATGATTTTAATCTGCCTTCTTGACACCAAATCCAGCAATGTATTCCCTGCACCACATTGCCACTCCACAAGGAGGTATCATTAAAGACAAAATCATGAGAGTTGTAACCATTCCAAGAAGTGTAAGGATCACTGAGGTCAACCTTTGTTCCTCTCTGTTTAGAAGAGACTGACATCTTTGTGGTACATAGCCATGTAAAGGAGCTATGAGATAAGAAGCCATCTGTCACTGAAAAACAGGAAGATCCCATCTGTATTTGACATACATGATGGATGAAACCTTTTACTTTCCTTGCTGTTGTCTCATCTGCTTTCACTTGGCTTAGCAGGACCCATTAGTGCTGTTGTGACATAGACTATGACCTCAATCCTCATTGTAATTTTTTTTATTTTCAGAGTATGTAGTATGAGCATCAAAGCTAATTACAATCCACCTGTTGCCCACCTAATAGTAATCTATTGTTTAAGGGTCCTTAGGTCACCACCTTACATAGTATCTATACTTCATATATTGCGGTATAAAGAGCTTATGTTACAAAGAACTGCATGGGGCAAGTGTGGAAATCTTTTAAGAATGAAGAAACCTCTGTTCTTTCACTTTTCATCTACTTTACTATTTACTTCCAGCCTTCTTCCTGATAGTGGGACCATCGTCTTCCTAGATTTTAAGGATACTCTGTCCAGACAAAATCTTTTCCCTGTTTAGATAATGGTTAAAATGCCATTTGCAACAAAGGACATGAATGGAATATTTGTTTTTCAGTCATGTTAGACTCTTCATGACCCCTTTTGGGGTTTTCTTGGCAAAGACATTCCAGTGGTTTGGCATTTCCTTTTCCAGCTCATTCTATATATGGGGAAATTAAGACAAATAGGGTTAAGTGACTTTTTCAGGACCACACAGCTAGTAGTGTCTGAACCTAGATTTGAACTCAAGAAGATGAGTCCTCCTGACTCCAAGCCTGGCATTCTATCCTTTGTGCCAGCTTACTGCACCATTGAAACATAGATTTCTCTTTCAACTCAGGGCCTTTGTTGTAAAGTATAAGTTGCACGTCCATTATTATTTTGTTTCTTACCACTAATTAAAAATAACAATGAGCACATGAAAAAGCATCTAAATGCTTACTGTGTATTAGAAGCTAAACTAAATATTTGAGATATAAATACAAAAGGCAAGATTGTCCCTATTCTCAAGAAGTTTACATTCTACTGGAGAAAGACAACTTATAGTATGGCAAGGAAAGAGACTTGTTTTTGGTCTTGGAAGGCACAGGGTTAGTAAGTAGAGCTATGGGGAAATTGATTGATCCTATTTCAGGAATAGGATAAAGGTAGAATGAAGTAGAGGGGAAAGGGTACATATACCCCAGTATGATTTCAAGATGGCTAGAGAGCAACATGTTAGGTCAATTTATTTGCACTGTAGACATTTGTCCATCCATTTCAACAAGCTGGAATCAGATTAGTAGAATGAGAAATTAAAGAGAAAAAAATGATAGAGTAGAAAATGAATTTGAAGGCAGAGTATCTCAATTCAAATTCCAGTTCTTCGACTTTCCGTGTGACCTTGGGCAAGTCACTCAAAACCTTTGGGCCTCAGTAGCCTCATCTATACAATAAGAATATTTGACTAGATGACTCCTAAGTTTCCTTCCACTTCTACCATCTATCACCCTATGATCTGTGGTGCTACCAATCAACTGGAAAATTCAGCAGTTATTTTGATGATTTCAACCTTTTTCCTAAACCAGAAACCCATAATTTAACACCAATATTCTTCTGGTGATTTTTCTTTATGCCCAAAAGTCATGGAGTGCCACAGTCTTCAAAGAATTTAAACTGGGCATTCACCCAAAGGGCCTGGGAGGCAGAAAAAGCCTACTTTGTCCCACAGATAAGGATTAACTCTAGAGAAATGTACTAAAAGATTTCTGTCAGATAAATATACAGCCAGGAAAAAATAATTGGGCTGGTCATCTAGTGAAAATAAGACATAATCAACAGATAACTTCCATACTGTTTGCACGTACATGACATAAAGAGAAGTAAACTCAAGCTTCCAGAATGTTGGGTAGCCACCTTGTGGCTGTGGCATGGGAAAACATGAATGAAAGTTGCAGAAGATGAGCAGGCTTGGATTGGTCGTAATGTACATCACTGAGAGCAGTTCCTGCTTTGATGAGATCATAGACCCATGAGAGTATTAGAACAAAACATTAAAAAATTTTTTTTCAAAATGTTTTAGTCAGTGGTGTTGGGAAAAAACCATTTAGATTCATTGAACCCAAATCCTGGGGAATGGAAGAGGTTGAAAATTTACATGAAAAAATCCATTCAGTAGAGATAATTCCTAATTTTTATCCCATGACTATAATCTACTTTGTTGATAAAGATTTTGGATTTTCGAGAAAGAGGCCAACTCTTTGGGGAAGTAGAGATTTATACTGGTAGTTATGAAAACAGCAGGCCCCCAGCCCATCCAAACATTGACCAGATTTAAAACATGAAATTAGCTAATTCTGAATGAACCTCAGGGGCTAGTATAATGAATTATCAAGCTGTTGCTTCCTGCTAAGCCTAAGTAGGACCTTCTCCTTCAGGAGCCCAGAGTACTCAAACTATTGGCCAAATTTCAACCCTACCCTGGGATAAGCCACCTGTTCATCATTTTGGTCACTTTTTCCATATTTTAGAAAAATAAATACAAACAGGCACCGCTTAGGGGAAAAGCTTATAGGGAAGCAGATGAGCTGCTACTTGTGAGTGCCCTACAGCTATCAGAATCTCTTCTCTTATAACATCAGTGATAGAAATCAGAATCAATGGAATGTGCATGAATAAGGAAGCCGGATGGCCACATGGATACAGTGCTGGGCCCGGAGTCTGGAAGATTCATTTTCCTGAGCTCAGCTCTGACCTCAGATACTTACTGGCTATGTGGACCTGCTTAACTCTGTTTGCCTCAGTTTCCTCATCTGTAAAATGAGCTGGAGAAGAAAAGCACTAATCACTCCAGGATCTTTACCAAGAAAATTCCAAATGGGGTCACCAAGAGTTGGACACAATTGAAAAATAACTGAACAACAAAAATGCATTTGTATAGATCTATACACTGACTCCGTCCTTACATTACTTTTTTTGCCTAAGAATAGCTTCAAAAAAAAGGGAAGCTTCGGTGTAGTTGTGCAAAAGACTTGGTGCAAATGTGCTTTTAGGAGCAGCAGATGAAGCAGACTGTAAGCTTTCTTCTTTGATTTAGAAACCCATTTATTTTGTCTTGATAGTAAAAACAAAACTTAAGGTCAGACTGAGGGAAAGTGTTTTATGAGAAGACAGGAAAACTCACTAAAATCAATGTGTAGTTACATCAAAAAGCAGAATTTGTTCATTTTTTTTTAGGTAAATCACTTACTGTAAGCATTCTTGGGGTGGCTAATTTCCTGTGGGAAACTTGATTCCAAGGTTCCCCTTCCCCCTTCCAGAAATACTTCTTCCTATTCATCCTTATTTGAAACATACCTTCCAGTACAAAGATGCTTGGTCTTCTGCTACTCGCTATCAAAAGGTTTAACCATTGACGTTAAAAAAAAATCAGGATCTACCATCAAGGCCCCCTTGTCTGATGCCTACTTTCTTCTAGTGTGTCACATTTACCTGAATAGTTTTGTGATTGCAACATGTGCTCTCTGAGACTGTGCCTGAAAACCAATCTAAACCTCCAGGTGATTCAGTGAGCCCCAGTGCAGAAATAGCCAATCAACTTGAAATGGTAGGCTAGACATCTGAAATGGAACTTGTCATGCCCAGTCAAAGCTATTGACTTCTTGTCACTTCTTAAGGGATTGAAGGAACCTGGCAGGTAGGTTCAAAAAGTCCCCAAATCTACAAAATGTTCCTAAGTCTTTCCCATACTTTACCAGATTTAGAGCAGTGAAGCAGCAGATAACAAGGAGGTATCTCCTTTTCTCCCTTCTCTTCACACTCCCATTTGGAAATGAAGATCCAGTGATCTTATCGGTATGACTAGTATTTCAATACTGAATTGTGACTTTTAATTTCCTTTCAACAGAGCTAGGGAGTGAAATATGGATAGGTGACATTCTCTTTAATGTTTACAATCCAAAATACTATCATCAAAGTATGTTTTCTCTTGGTGAGAAAAGAATGACTCCTTTTTAGGTAAGAAAACAATGCCAAATGAAGCTGTCTCCCATGATTCAGAAAGCACTAGCAGTTTACCAACTAACATCCATGTTTGTTAGGTTGTTTTCTGTCATGTTCAACATTTCATGACCCCATTTGGGGTTTTTTTGGCAAAGGTACTAGAGTAATTTGCCATTTAATTTTCCAGATCATTTTATGAAAGGGGATACTGAAGCAAATAGGCTCAAGTGATTCACTCAGGATCACACAGCTAGTAAGTATCTGAGGCAAGATTTGAACTCAGAAAGAGGAGCCTTCCTTGCTCCAGGCCTGGTACTCCATCTACCATGTCATCTAGCTGTCCACACATAAATGCTGGGGAAGGGGTATTTTCTGGTAAGCGAATCTCACATGGATCAAGCCCCCGTACTCCAGTCCAAAACTGGGGGCCTCTAAAGCTAGCTCGAGTGTGGTCTCAGCAATTACTGCGCTAACTGAAACCTCAGAAAACAATAACAAAGGTTCAGGGGGAAAGTATTTAATTGGAAAGAAAAGCAAATGAAAAAATCAGGAATATTCTCAACAACTATTCATAAAATGAATACATTCCTAGTCTCCTCTTCCTAACCATAGTCTGAAGAGAAAGTTTACATGTGCATACGTGCACGTACACAATTACCACCTGCAAACTGGGGAAAACTATAAAGCACTTAGAACCTTGGGTACTCACTCAAGTCCTCGGCTCAGTCAGCTGCTCTGTGAATCTATTATTTATCCTTGGAGGCTTAACAGTTTCCAAATTTTGGCTACGTTACCTTCTCAATACTTGGCTCACAGCCTGCTCATCTAGTCAATTTTGACCCTGTTTCTGGTCTGCCTTATAACTCAAGATCCCTTGCCATTTTTCCTCATGGCTCAGATTCTGCTTCTCCTATCTGTTCACTGGGATGTCATTCCATCATGGCCAACCCAGTATCCCATGGAAATTTTAAGTCACTGTTGCTTTCATTCCGAATTCCTGGGATCTGGGACCCCAGTTGGATGGTTTTGTATTTGCACAACAGACAATGTAAGCTTCTCTTTAACTGACCCATGAAGCAAAAATACTGCTTGAGTTATTTTTTTAAAAAGCAGCAGAATAGACTGATAACAAAATAGAAACAGATGTAATTATGAGATGAAGTCCACATCATTATGTATGTACATCTTGATACACTCTTTATGTGATCAGACTGCAATATTAATTGGTAGAGTTATATTTCAAATATTTTTAAAAGTGCTTCCTTTCAAAAACCTAATTTATTTTAGAGTAAATCTCATATTTTTCATGTCCTAGACCTGGGGGATTGTGCTGATTGTCATGGTTGAGGTGAATCATGCTGAAATGCATGCATGGTTGAGCTGACCATGACTGCCCACTTCAGAAATAGCCTCTCCCTTAGCACACTCTCACCATCACAAATGCAAACAGCCAGAAGCAGATTCTTTTCCTAAAAATAACTGAATTATTCTGTGAAATCTTGCCAAGTGATTAGATTTTTATATTTATTATAGTTATTATTTATGTATTTTCTCTTGATATTTATTCTCTTAGATTTTTCTCTTACTATATTTTTCTCCCTTCATGGGGTTATACCACTATGGCTGGTATAATTCTAACCCCTTGAGGGACATAATGGTATAATAGATAGAATGCTGAACTTCGAGTAAAGGAGACTCAAGTTCAATTCCCCCCACTGGATGTTTAATAGCAGTGTGACCTTAGACAAGTCATTTTTAACCTTCCAGGGCTTTCATTCCTTATCTGAAAATAAGGTTTGGGCTTAGAAATCCAATAAACATAATTTCAGCTCTAAATCTATAACCCTATGACTTGTCCTCCTCCTCACTTCAGCCCCCATTTTCCTTTCATTCAAAATTCCAATAGGCTTCCAATCACTACATACAGATCTGTAGTTCATCCCCTCACATATTTGTTTTTCACTTTATTCCTAATTTATTCCATTGCTTTTTGTTTTAAACAACTACCTAAAAATGTACCAGAAGAACATTTTGCTATTACCTAAAAATGGGTCTTTTGTTTTCACCATCAATAGAAAAACATGTTCTAATGACACTGTTGAAGATGGTAATACTTAAATAAATCCTCACTGTTCTAACAGTTCCTTCCCTGGGTGTGTTAAAAGGGAAAGCACAGATCATAATTTAGAAAGAAATTCTTTATTCTCTGTTTCCGACAAGAACATGTTGTTGTTTAGTCATTTTAGTTGTGTCCAACTCTTCATGACCCCATTTGGAGTTTTCTTGACAAAAATACTGGAATAGTTTGCCATTTAGCTCATTTTACATATGAGGAAACTAAGGCAAATAGAATTAAGTTTGCCCAGGGTTACATAGGTAGTAAGTGTCTGAGTCCACATTTAACTCAGGTCTTGGGACAAAACTTACCTATCACTAAATCAGGAAGAAGAAAGTGATATTAGGGGCTCACAAATCAGAGTTTTCTTTTTCCTGGCTCTGGAATACATGTGTAAAATCTAATGAGATGTTCATAGTTACAAATATGGCTGAAGGGTATGGTGGGTTTATCTGTGAGAGAAAACTGTCTTGTCAGCTAGATGGTGCAGTGAATAAAGCCCAGAACCTGAAGTCAGGAGGACCTGAATTCAAATCCAGTCTTAGACACTTACTAGTTGTGTGACCTTGGGCAAATCACTGAACCTCTCCCAGTCTTTGTATCCTCATCTATATAATGGGAATAATAAGAGCACCTAACTCCCAAGGTTTTTGTGTGGATAAAATGATATAACATTTATAAAGTGTTTTTGAGCCTTAAAGAGCTATGTAAATGCTAGCTATTGGGTCAGTGATGTTAAGAACAGTTGATACTTTGCAGCTCATGGGTGTTTCATTGAAATAGAATCATAGGGAAAACAGGATACTTGCTGTTGGAAACAAGGGTCATTGTGACAGAATCAAAGATTCATTGCTTTCTCTGAGGGTGGAGGAGATTCAAGAATACATTGGTTATACATATAATCAGAAATGCCAGGATATGAACCCAGTTCCTTTGACTCTTCTCCAGTGGTCTTTCCACTATAACAATAACTCTATCTCTTTATTAGCACCAAAACTTCCTTCTCTTCCTGGTCATAATTAATTACAAGAGAGGGAGGGAAGTAGGAAAGGAGGGAAAGAGAGAGAGAGAAAGAAAGAGAGAGAGAGAAAGAGAGAGAGATTGATTTCCATCCAAATCATAAAAAGGCAGCAAGAAAAAATGGCTAGTAAAATGATCATTTTCTTGTAAACCAAGAGCTTCTAACTTTTGTTGTGTGTGTCATGGACCCCTTTGGCAACCTGGTAAAAGGCTATGAACCTCCTTCTCAGAAGGTCTTTAAAAGTTTTTAATTTAAATAAAATATATAGAATTGCCAAAGAAACATTTTTATTGAAATAGTCACATATCCATACGCAGCTATCTCCAGGGTAACTACAGGGAAACCCACAGAGACTTCACCTGGCCTCTGCTTTCCAACACCAGCCAGCTCAGCACCAGGTAAGCTGGCCACAAAACACAAAGCCTCAAGTTTTAGGCACAAGAATTGTGGGACAGAGCCCCCTGTGCCCCAGACACAGAGATCTACTTTAAAAGTCAGGAAAAGGGTGTTCATCATGAGTAAGAAGCAAAACAGAAAAAAAGAAGACCATAGAATCTTTCTATGGAGACCAGCACTAAAACATGATTACCAAAGAGGTCAGCATTGAGACTGTACTGCCATCTGAAACTTCAGAAGGGAATGTGAACTGGTCTGAAGCATAAAGAGCATTCTTGGAAGAGCTCAAGAAGGATTTTAAAAGCCAAACTAGAGAAATAGAAGAAAAACTGACCAATGATTTTAAAAATATGAAATTTACTGTAGTAGACACAGAAAGAAAGACCTGAGAGCTTTGCCCTTAAAGTAAAAGAGAGGTATCCTGAAAAGATTCTTCCTATAATTCACATATGTAACATATGCAAATTTCCTGGTATTATTAATGACAGTTACTCTAAAGAAATGGTACATATGATACTTTCTAACTGAAGATACCAAAGGGGGCCTTTCCATGTACTAAATGTGAAGCGGAAATTATCATAATAATTCTCAGACAGAAAGGGGAAAGGATTACTACTCTAGGAAATAAAACTGGGCTCCAGTAAGTCTTTTAAAATGTATTAATTTAGAAACAGCAACCTGTAATTTTATATGCAAATAGTTTTGATCCTGGTGTGGTTGGCAACTAAGAGTCAGGAAATGAGTGACAATTAAAATCTAGCATAGCGCCCTTTTTTAAGTCTCACTGTGATGCTTCCTTGTGACTTGGAGGTAACTCTGGGTTCTTGGAGGCAGAGAAGCCCAGACTCTAACAGAAATCTCTCTATCTCAATTCATACAGTTATTATTATAGTGGAAAGACCACTGGAGTAGAGTCATAGGAACTGGGTTCCTATTCTGGCACTTCTGATTACATGTATAAGTATTAAAGGCTTTGCATACAAGTTCAATGATAAACCTCATATTTGTCATTTGCAGAACAGCCTCGTGAAATTGCTGGAATCCAGTGACCATTTTTTTCTCTCCACATTTTTCTTTACCTCTCTGCATCATTTAACACTACTGACCATCCTCTCCTCTTGGATATTCTCTCCTCCCCAGATTTTCGTGACATTGTTCTCCCCTGGTATTCCTCCTAACTGGCTAACTGATGTTTCTTAATTTCCTTTGCTGAATTAAAATTCATGTCATCCCCACTAACTGTGGCTATCTTCCAAGGCCCCCTCCAGAGACCATTTCTCTTTTATCTAGATATTCTCTCATTTATTGACTTCATCAGCCCCCATGGAGTCAATTATTAACTCTATTTTGATGACTCTCAGATCTACATATCTAGGCCTAGTCACTCTTCGGATTTTCATTCCCATAAGGTAAAGTTCCTATTGGACAACTTGGACTAGATATCTTACAGGCATCTTAAACATATTCAAAACATGTTCAAAACCAAACTCATCACCTTTCCCCCCCCCAAAAAAAAACTAACGCTCTTCTGAATTACTTCCATTGAGTGCACCACTGTTCTCCTGGTTACCCAGATTCACCTTGTAAGTGTCATTGTTAACTTCTTACGTTTACCCCATGTATTCAATCACTTGCAAAACCTTCAATCAGCTGGTATTATTAAGAGCTTATCATGTACTTGCCAATGTGCTAAGCACTGTAGAAGTGAAGACAAAAAGTAAACAGTGCAGACCCTCAAGAACTTTATTTTCTAATGAGAGAGAAAACGTACATATATAAGTATAAACATAATATATAAAAATGAATATAAAGTTGTTTGAGGAGGGAACACATTGGTAGCTACAATTTGGGCTGGAAAGGAATCAGGAATGGCACTCCAGCTGAGTCTGGAAAGCAGAGGTTACAATAAGGGTCAGAGGTGAAGAGAGGGAGTATTTACAAGCATGGAAGAAAACCACTGCTGAGTTGTTGTATCAGCAAGGACCCCAGCACACACAGAAGGGCCTGCTGTACATGTTCTTACATCTGCATTTCTAAAAGGAAAGCAACTTTTGAGGGGTCAACAATCACTTTAATCAAGCACACATATCATTCACTTAGTTCAGGGGGAAAAGTCAGCACCCTGAACTTCAGAGAAAATACAGAGACCAAATAAAGACCAATAGACAGTGCCTCCAGCTGGCTGACATAAGCAATACATACTTTAGAGATCAATGGACAGATCCAACTGTCTGACCATTACATACATGCATAGTTATCAGAGAGAGAAGCACCAACATCTGTGTTTTCATGAAGGAGGGGTGCAGGGTGGAAAGGGGTTCCTTAGTGGCTGTCCAGAGTCTAGTCTGATTAAATAAACACTTCCAATGAGTAAGCCCCAAAGTAAAACCTCACCTCAGGGTATATACACACTTTTCAGAGCCACTTGAGAACTATTGCTTTATTAGAGATTAACAAAAGGTGTGGTCCTTCCTACAAAACAAATCTCCCCTAATCAAACTCCCCTTAATGAGCAGGTCTATTGATGGGTGAGAAAGATCTTTAACTCTCATTAATATAAGTAACATTACAGGTATGGAGGTAAATGACCACTAGCAGGCTTGTTAAGCCACTTCAAAGAACGTGTGGAGGTGAGAAGTAAATAGGAAGGTTGAAATGATAGAAAGAGGTGAAGCTGGGAAGAGGTTTAAATCCCAAACAGAAGACTTTTTATTTGATCCTGGGGGTAATAAGGAACCACTAGAGCCTGGGAGTCAGGGAAGGGTAATATGGTCAGACCTGTGCTTTTAGAAAATCATTTTGTTAACTACATGTAATATAGATTGAAGTTGGAAGAGCCTTGGTGCAGGGATTCCAAATAAGCTATTTCAGTTATCCAGGTGAGTTGATGAGGACCTGCACCAGGGTGTTGGCTATGTGAGTAGTGAGGAAGGGTGACTTGTTCATGATATTTTGTTGAGTTAGAGATGACAAGATCTGACAACTGATTAAATGTAAAGGTATGAGGGAAGGTGAAGATCCAAGATAGAAAGGCTTTGAACCTGAATTATTGGAAGGATGATTGTGCCCTCAACAGTAATGGAGAAGATCAGAAACTGGTTGGATTAAGAGAAAAATGGTGAGATATATTTTGGACATTTGGAGTTTGAGATATTTGCCAGAAATCCAGTTCAAATATTCTCATTTCTACCTCCACAATATCTTTCACATATTTGTCTAATAACTTGGAATAACATTTTTTTCTCTCCACCCATACTAGTCTAGAGTAGGCTCTTATCATTTCTTGCCTGGACTGTTGCAATGGCTTTTAATTGGTCTGCCTGCCCCAAGTTTTAAGCCACTCCAATTGATCCTCCACAAAGCTGTCAAAGTGATTTTCTTCAGGTGCAAGTATGACCATATCATTCCCATACATACACACTTAATCAGTAAACTCATAGTTTCCTACTATCTGGCCAGCCAGGTGGCACAGTGGTTAGAGTACTGGACTTTGACTCAGGAAGACCTGAACTCAATCCTGGCCTCAGATACTTTCAAACTGTGTAGTCCTAGGCAAATCATTTCATTTTCTCATCTGTAAAAGAGGAATAATAATAGCACCTACCTCCCAGGAAGGTTGTAAAGATCAAGTGAGATCGTCATTATAAAGCACTTTGCAAACCTTAAAGCACTATATACTTGCTATTATTATTAACTCCAGATTTGACATTGAAAGTTCCTCATAATCTGGCACCATTCTATATTCCCAGTTTTGTTACACATTAACTTTTCCCCAAAATTCCATGATCTAACCAAACTGATCTTGCTGTTTTTCATACACTCAGGATTTTATTTCCAACTGCTTTGCTTTTGCTCTGGCTGTCCGAGCATCTCTCTCTGCCTCTGTTTCTTAGAATCCCTAGTCTCCTTTAAGATTTAGCCTCACTTCTGCCTGTATGAATCCTTTCTTGCCCCCCTCCAGCCTGTGCCACTAAAAGCCACTCTCCTCAAGATTACCTTGTTCATGTGTGTGCATATGTGTGCATATATGTTCATGTGATTGTGGGGGGGGGGAAGGAGGGAGGAAAGAAAGAGAGGAGGAGAGAGACAGAGACAGAATGTGATAGAGAGACAGAGAGGGAGAGAGGAAAAAGGAAGAGGGGGGGAGAAAGGGGAAGGAGGAGAGAAGAGAGGGAAGGAGAGTATCCAGGTCTTCATGTTGCCTCCCTGTTAGAATGTAAATTCCTTGAGAATAGGGTCAGTATCACTTTTATCTGTGACTACTAAAGTATCTGAAACAGAGTAGGTTTTTAATAGTTGCTTAATGATTGATTGACAGAAGCTTGACATCAGAAAACTAAACAATGGGTAATGATCTTATTTATTTATTCATTTATTTATTTAGCCAATGCAACTCACAAAGATTAATTGGAATTTGAAGAGGCTGTGATTTTTTTTTTACAAGTGGAAGCCAATCAATCCATGATCCTGTTAAATGAGGAATCTGAAGTAAACCAAATTCAGGACATCTAGGTGGCACACTAGAGAGACTGAGACTGAGCTTAGAGTCAGGAAGATCTGAATTCAAATATGACCATAGACACTAACTAGCTGTATGACCCTGGGCAAGTCACTTAACCTCTGTTTGCCTCAATTTCCTCAACTGTAAAATAGAAATCATAATAGTACCAACCTTGCAGGATTGTTGTAAGGATCAAATGAGATAATATTTTTAAAGTGCTTGCATACTCCCTGGCATATAATAGGTGCTTAATAAATACTTGTTTCCTTCCTAAATCTATTGCTAGGTAGTCATTTCCTTATTGCAAATGAGGAAGGACTATGATTTCTCTAGTTTCAAAAGAAATTGTAGAGCAGATAAAACTATATTGTTTGATTTCATTTTTTAAAATAGTACTTATTTTTCCCCAAATACATGTCAAGGCAATTTTTAACATTGATTTTTTGCAAAATTTTATATTCCAAATTTTTCTCCCTCATTCACTCTATGTCTCCCCTCCTCTCTCCTGAAAATGGTAGGCATTTTGATGCAGGTTATACTTGTGCTACCATGTAGAACATGTTTCCTTATTAGTTAGAGTTGTGAAAGAAGAAATAGATCAAAAGAGAAAAAAACAACAAAAATCAATAAAGTAAGTGAAAAAATATGTTTCAATCTGTATTCAGAGTCCATCAGTTCTTAATCTGGATGTGGACAGCATTTTCCTTCTTGAGTCCTTTGTATTTATTTTGAATCTTTGTGTTGTTGAGAAGAGCTGAGTTATTCATAAGTGATCATCACACATTACTCTAACTGTGTACAATGCTTTCCTGGTTCTGCTCATTTCACTTTGCATCAGTTCATACAAGTCTTCCCAGGTTTTCTTGAAATCTGTCTGTTCAACATTTCTTACTGTGCAATAGTATTCCATTACATTCATGTACCACAGCTTGTTCAGCCATTTCCCAATTGATGGATGTCCTGTCAATTTCAAATATTTTGCCAACATGAAAAGGACTGCTATAAATATTTTTGCACATATAGGTCCTTTCCCCTGTTTTATGATCTCTTTAAGATAGAAATCTAGCAACAGTATTGCTGGACCAAAGGGTATGCACAGTTTGGTTGCCCTTTGGGTTACCAAATTGCTCTCCAGAGTGGTTGAATCATTTCACAACTCTACCAGCAGTACATTGGTGTCCCAATTTTCTGGCATCCTCTCTAATATTTGTCATTTTCCTTTCTTTCATATCAACCAATCTGATAGGTGTGATGTGGTACCACAATTGTTTTTTAATTTGCATTTCTCTAATCAAAAGTGAGTTAGAGCACTTCTTCATATGGCTATAGATATCTTTGATTTCTTCAGCAGAAAACTGCCTATTCATAGCCTTTGGCCATTTATCATTTGGGGAATGGCTTGTATTCTTATAAATTCAGTTCTCTATATATTTGAGAAATGAGGCTTTTATCAGAGAAGGCTTTAAAGATTGTTTCCCAGCGTTCTGCTTTCCTTCTAATCTTGGTTGCATTGGTTTTGTTGGTGCAAAAGCTTTTTAATTTAATATAATAAAAATTATCTATTTTACATTTCATAATGCTCTCTATCTCTTGTTTGGTCATGAACCTATAACTCACTGAACTTCTCCTTTAAGAATTTGGATGCCATACTACTTGGTGCATATATGTTACCTCATTGTCTATGGTGCCTTTTAGCAAGATGAAGTTTCCTTCCTTATCTCTTTTAATTAAGTTTTTTGCTTCTGTTTCATCTGGGGTCAGGATTGCTATCCCTGCTTTTCTTTTTGCTTCAGCTGAAGCAGAATGTATTCTTTTACCTTTATTCTGTGTACATCTCTCTGCTTCAAGTGTATTTCTTAGAAACAATGTATTGTAGGATTCTGATTTTTGATCTACTCTATCCACTTCCATTTTATGGGAGAGTTCATGCCACTCAAATTCACAGTTATGATTACTATCTGTTTCCCTCCATCCTATTTTTCCTTCTCTTTGTCCTCTCTCTCCTTTCACCCTTTCCTTCCTCACCAGTGTTTTGCTTCTGTCTACCACTTCCCCCAATCTGCCCTCCCTTCTGTCAGTTGCCCCCCCACCTTACTTAATCTCTTCCCCTCTTGCTTCCCTATCAGGTAAGATAGATTTCTGTATTCAACTAATTGTCTATATTACTCATTCTTTGAACCAATACTGATGAGAATAAGGCTCAAGTAATGCCCACTGCCCACTCTCCTATTTTCCCCTCTGCTGTAGTAATTTTTTTGCACCTCTTCATGTGAAATAATTTACCCCATTGTACTTCTCCCTTCCTTCTGCACCCATTGTACTACTCTTTCTCATCCCATAATTATTTTATATCATTCCCTCAAATTCACCTTATACCTGTACCCTCTGTCTATGTGTATTTCTTTTAGCTATACTATTTTTAAGAATTACAAGTATCATCTTCCCATATAGGGATGTAAACAGTTCAGCTCCATTGAGTCCCTTATGCTTTCTTTTCCCTTTTTGTCTTTAAAGACTTCTCTTGGGTCTTGATAAAATGCTTTGTTCAGTTCTGGTCTTCCTGAAATCCTTCTGTTTCACTGAGTGACCATTTTTTTCCCTTAAAGAATTAAGCTTAATTTTGTTGGGTAGGTGATTCTCGGTTGTAGTTCTAGCTCTTTTATCTTCTGAAATATCATGTTCCATGACCTCTGATCCTTTAGTGTTGTTACTGTATAATCCTGATTGTGGCTCCCCAATATTTAAATTATTTATTTTATTTTATTTTTTATTTCATTTTTTTATTTTATTTTATTTTTTCCTTGACCTGATAGTTCTGTAATTTGGCTATAATATTCCTTGGAGTTTTTGTTTGGGGATCTCTTTCCTAAGTGATCTTTCAATTCCTAATTCTTTCAATGCCTATTTTGCCCTCCTAGGACATGAGAACAGTTTTCCTTGATAATTTCGTGAAAGATGCTGTACAGATGTTCCTTTTGATTATGGCTTTCATTGTCTGATAATTCTGACATTGTCTCTCCTGGATCTATTTTCCAGCTTAGTTGTCATGAGATCATTTTGTATCTTCTTTTTTTCCCATTCTTTTGAATTTGTTTGATCAATTCTTGATGTCTCATATACTCATTAGCTTCCACTTGACCAGTTCTAACTTTTAAGGAGTTGCTTTCTTCAGCTAGCTTTTGTACTTCTTTTTCCATTGGCCAATTGTGCTTTTAAAAGAATTGTTTTCTTCACTGGATTTTTGTGTCTCCTTTTCCATTTGGCCAATTCTACTTTTTAAGCAGTTGTTTTCATTTTCCAAGCTGTTGACTCTTTTTACATAATCCTCATATCACTCTCATTTCTTTTCCCAATTTTTCTTCTACTCTTTTATATGATTTTTAAGCTCCTTTTTAAGCTCTTCCTTGAGTCTTTGTGGCTTGAGACTACTTCTCACTTTTCTTTGGGGTTTTGCCCATAGATGTTTTGATATGGTTGTCCTTTTCTAAGTTTGTGTCTTGATCTTCCCTGTCACCATAATACCTTTCTATGGTCAAGTTGTTTTTGTTGTTATTTGCACATTTTTTTACCTTTTTCCTTTCTTTTTAATTTAAACTCTGCTCCCGGTGTGGAAGGGACCTGTCTTGGGCTGCTTTGCCAGTGACTGTAGACCCTGGCTATTTACTTGGTGCTGCATTGATGTTGCTCTGAGTCCTGAAGGGATCCATCTTATCTGGTGCTTCTCTGAAGGGGTAGGGTGAGGGGTGGCTGGCACTGCTGGAAGTCATAGGGGTCTGGCCTGGTACCAGCTCAGTTTCATACCTGGTGCTGAGCCAGAGTCCTAGAACTAGTGTCTAGTGTGTACTAGAAGGTTGTTTCTGTTTTTCCAGAGGTTACACTGAAGCACCTGGCTATCTGGCAGCTGTTTGCCCAGGGCTATGCTGAAGCGCAAGGAGGTTCTTAGAACTGGAGTCTTCCTGTTTGCCTGGCTACACTGAGGCCCATGGGGGTGAGAGGGGTTCTTGCATTTACCTCCTCCACCTCACTGGGGCTCAGCATCTCCTTCTAGTTTGCTTAGGTGGGACTTGCTGCTGGCTTCTTGTCCTGGATAGAGTTCCACTTGCCCAAGTGAGACAAATTTTTTTTGCTGATCTTCCACCTTTCTTGGGCTAAAATATTGTTTCACCTCATCTTTTTACTTACTCTGTTCCAAGATTTGTTGCAGGCTGCTATTTTAGAGTTGTTTGGAGGTGAATATGGGAGAATTAGGGCAATTTACTGCCATCTTGGCTCCTGGAAGTCTATTGTTCAGTTTCTGACATAATTCCATTCAAGCATCCAAAAACAGAAGTCTGAAAAACAAAGTTCATGGTAGGTCTAAATAATGAAACATTTTTCAGGCCTTTAGATTAATAATTCCCATTCAACAAATGTCATGCCCTTCTATTGTCAGGTTAGAAAATGCAGTTTCATGTACTATTTTCTATTCTTTGCCAGCTTTATTTTTACTTTTTTTGTGCCAATTTAAGGGGGAAGCCTTGTAGAGGCTTGCGTTTATTCTTTTTTATATTTCTACTTGGTTCTGTAACAATGGAGACTACTTGTTCCCTACTCTTCTCAAGTATTCCCAGCATACTATGTGAAACGAAAGCTGACATTGAAGTCAAAAGCAGTTTAAAAAGAAGAAGAAGAATCTCTTTCTCAGTCAGGCTGGGAAAGTTATTTGTAAATAAGGATGATTGATACCAAAGAATATAAGAGCAAGATGGAGTAAGACTTGGTCCTTAGAAATAAAGAAATTGGTCCCTACAAAATAAGCAATGGCCAAAAATATTGGGTAAGGAAATGACATTATTATATGTAGCCTTTCATGACTCTTATAGTTTAATTAGTATATATTATATGTCTACCATGTGCAAGGCAGTAATGATGAGTTATGGGGCTACAAAGGTGAACTAAGACATAGTCCTCCTCCCTAAGGAATCTAATAGGGGGAATAAGACATACACACACACACACACACACACACACACACACACACGTATACATACATATATATACCTATATATGTGATATAATTTAGAATATGATAAACACAAAATAGCATCCTAAACATGTTGCTAAACCATCCTGAATTTCTTATCATATCAATCACAGACAAGCCTTTCAATTATCTCCAAGGCAGTCACACAGAAAAAGTCAGGTATATCAATAACAGGAAAAAAATTTTCTAGAATCCCAGAGATTCAAAAAGAGTTTGAGTTGTTGGAACATTGGGGTAGTCTTCAGAGAAGAGAAGTCCAGGCCTTCCAGTGTGAGGGCAGGTTAGAGTGATTGAGGACGAGATAAAAGATTCATGCCAACAAAGCTACTAAAAATTCTGAGAAAGAAATCTCATTCAGCTACAGAGAGTGTCAGCCGGACTTGGTCTTCAAAGAAGGGAAGTAGAACAACAGGCAAGGACTTGGATGTGGAAAGGGTGTGGGAACAAGCTGTGTGGGAACATAGAGACAGACAATTAGGGGATTAAGATGGGAGGTAGTAAGAAATGCAGTTTGGCTGGAATGTGGAAAACATGATGGAGAACAGTGTATGATAAGGAATTGGGTTGGAGACAGATTCAAGAGGGTTTTGAGTACAAAGCTAAGACATTTTGATTGTATTCTGTAAGGAGTGAGGAAAAACTGCAGGTATTTTTGAGCAGAGAAGTAATTTGAGCAGAGCAATGTATTAAGAACGTTAATTTGGCACCTATAAATTTAATAATTCGATCAATTTTGGCACAAAGACACTGAAGACCAGACTAGTGATCAGGCTGTTAACGATAGTCAAAGTGAAAGGTGATAAAAGTCAGGACTACATTGATGGCCATGGAAAGACAAAGATGGAGCTGCAATCAATATAGTTATTTTGAGTTATGCCTAAGATGTGCCATAGCCACAACAGCTACAGTATTCCTAGAAGTTCAACCAAGTTCCTGTATAATGGTTGTTGATCAGTTATGTTCAACTCTTCTTGACACAATTTGAGATTTTCTTGGTAAAGATAAAAGAGTGGTTTTCCATTTCCTTCTCCAGCTCATTTTACAGATGAGGAACTGAGACAAGCAGAGTTAAGTGACGTCCAGAATCATACAGTCAGTAAGTGTCTAAGGTGGAATCTGAATTCGTGTCTAACAGTACTCCATCCCCTTTGCCACTTAGCTGGCCACTCTAATGGTAGACAGGTATATGTTTGTGTATGTTTAATTTGTTCATTCTGCTCTGACTAGAATTTTGGTAGTGAAAGAGGAGAGAGAAGGACAGAGAGAGAGAGAGAGACAGAGAGAGAGAAGGAGAAGGAGAAGAGGAGGAGAAGGAGGAGGAAGAGGAAGAGGAGGAGGAGGAAGAGGAGGAGGAGGAGGACAGCTGGCTTAGAGCAGGGTTGAAGAATGGTTGTGGGTTTAGATTTTAGGAAAAGAAAGAATGCTTAAAATCAATGGGGAAGGAGCCAGTAGAGAAGAAGAATATTATCTATCAAGAGTTGTTTCCAGGATTGGTGCTTAGAATAGGACTAAAACTCCACAATTCCATCTACATAAGAACTTCCCAAACCTTAAAGGTGGACACAAAGAACCAGATAAGATTTCATGGCCCCATTCCTAAGCTACAAACCTCTTTTTTTTTTTTCTTCTTATGCTGATTAACAGCAAATACTGGGGGGAGTCTTGGGGTTGAATCTTGGCCTGGAAGTCATTAGAAGTGCACCTACATGGATATCCCTGAGTAAAGATTTCTTGGCTTCACCACGATGGGTATGTCTTGTAGATCAAAGAATGAGGTAGGAGAAAGTAATTAGTCCCAACATACCAGCTTTCCTATGATTTCCTTCATGAAGGAGGTAGTGAGGATTTACAGCAGTATATAACCTTTTACAATGGATAGACACTCTCCACACCAATCTGAATTCAGGGAGAGAAAAGAAGGTTTCAGAACGGCCTCTAAGCTTCCCTTCTTAAAGAACCATTCTTAGTTTCTTATCACATTGATCACAAGACTGAATTAGCTCTGCTGCAGTTAGGGTAATGGAAGCAGGCCAAAATTGTTCTAGAATTCCAGGCAAGAATGCATTTGGGTATCAGCTACACTGGCTGGCTAAAAGAAAAATTAATTCTATTAAGTAAGAAGACTACATACAGTGCAGGAAATGTTTCAAAAGGCACAGAGAGGCGGAAATGTGAGAAAGGGGTAAAGGTAAAAGCACTATTTGTCAACTTCTTCTAAAAATCCCTTGGGCAGTTAGGTGATGCTAAATGGAGTTACAAAGAGTGTTGGACACAACTGAGAAACTAATGACTGGACCATATAAATCCCTAGATTTAGTGAGGTGCAGCATGGATTATTTTTGCGTGTGTGTGTGTTTTTCTTTTATTTATTTTCAGTGTTCTACAGTCACTACCATATATAACTTAGATTTTTTTTCCCTCCACTCCCTCCCCGTGATGGCATATAATTTTATATAGATTCTACACATACATTCCTATTAAATACATTTTCACCATAGTCATGTTGTATAGAAGAATTAAGATGAATGGGAGAAATCATGTAAGAAACCAAAATGTAATACAACAGAATATGATCTGCCACATTCTGCGATTGAATTCTATAGTTCTTTCTCTGGATGTGGAAGGCATTTTGCCTTAAAAGATCACTGGGAATTTTTTAAGTCCTTGCATTGCAATGAAGTTCTAAGTCTACCAGAAAAAATCATTACACACTGTGGTTTGTTGCTGGGTATAAAGTTCTCCTGGTTCTGCTCCTTTCACTCAACATCAGATTATATAAGTTCTTTCAGGCCTCTCTGAAGTCTTCTTATTCATCATTTCTTATAGCACAATAGTATTCCATTACATTCACATACCCTAATTTATTCAGCCATTCCCCAATTGATGGGCATCCTCTTGATTTCCAGTTTTTGGCCACCACAAAAAGAGCTGCTATAAATATTTTTGTACATGCAGGACCCTTTCCCATTTTTATGATCTCTTGAGTCCTAGAAGCAGTATTGCTGGGTCAAGGGGTATGCACGTTTTTGTAGCCCTTTGGGCATAGTTCCAAATTGCTCTCCAGAATGCTTGGATCAGCTCACAGCTCCACCAACAAAGAATTAGTGTTCCAACTTTTCCACACCTTCTCCAACATATATCATCTTCCTATTTTGTCATGTTAGCCAATCTGATAGGTGTGATGTGGTATCTCAGAGTTGTTTTGATTTACATCTCTCTAATCAATAGTGATTTAGATCATTTTTTCATATGACTATAGATAGCTTTAATTTCTTTCTCTGAAAACTGCCTGTTCATATCCTCTGACCATTTATCAATTGAGAAATGACTTGTATTCTTGTACACTTGACTCATTTGTCTATATATTTTAGAAATGAGACTATTATCACAGACACTAGTTGCAAAAATTCTTTCCCAGTTTTCTGCTTCCCTCCTAATCTTGTTTGCAGCAGTGTGGATTATTAAAGCTCTGGACTTGCAACCAGGAAGACCTGAGTTCAGATTCTACCTAAGATACTTAACAGCGGCATAACCCTGGGCAAGTTACTTAGTCTTTCTAGATCTCAGTTTCCTCATCTGCAAATTGAGGGGATAGACTTTATATCTTCTAACATCCCTTCCAGTTCTAAATCTATGATTCTATGATTCTAAGAGAATAAAGGCTAGTGTATGGTACTTGAATTGTACGATATTCTTCTCTTAAACTTTCATTTCATTCAAGTAACTATATTTTCAAAACATTTTCAGATGCATTATTTCCATTGAGTCTGACAACAACCCTATGAGAATGATGTGGCAAGTGATGCAGTCATTCCTCTTTTAGTGATGAGGAGAGGTTATGTGATTTGTCCAAGGTCCCATAACCACAACTAGCAGATAGAAGACAAATCACAGGTCCTTTGGCTTCCAGCCCCAGACTCATTCCACTGTGCCATACTCACACACAAACCTAGTTTTAACTTTGCTGTTGAGATCTAGTATAGCTAAGATCATTGTTACCACCATGGTTGTATGGTTTGGAGGGCTTTGCTTGTTTATTTGTAACCTCAAGAGCCTACGTTAGTGACTAGTATAGAGAATTCTAATTATTCTTAGGGAACAAATTCTAGCAGATATATCAAATTCATCCCCAAAACCAACATTATCCTTAACTGTGACCACCTCAAACCTTAATAAAAATAAGGACATAGGTAAATATTAATTTAAAAAAATTTAAAATATACTCAAGCACAATTGCTAACATTTAGAGCCATTAGATATATCATCACTGCAAATGAGAAGTAAAGAGGTTAATGAGACTATTCAAGGCTTCTCCCTTTGAAGAAAGAGGAATTATTATACATGGTATTTTAGAGAAATCTTTGACACTCAGAAAGAAACAATATGTTGGCATTAAGGCAGAGCTTTCCAGAAGAGGCCAGGGGAAAGAAGGAAACAAATATTAAGTATCTACTGTGTACCAGGCACTGTACTAAATGTTTTATAGATATCTCATTTGATCTCTTCCAACAACCCTTTGAGGTAAATGCCTCATTTTACAGTTAAAGAAACTGAGGCAAACAGAGGTTAAAGTAAGTTGCCCAGGGTCACATAGCTAGTACATGTCTGAATCCATACTTGAACTCAGGTCTTCCTGACCCCAAGCCCAGTGATCTAACCACTATACCACCTAGCTACCTAGCACAATGCTTAGCACATATTATACATTTCATAAATGCTTGTCAATTAATTTAGAGGTGGCTCTGTGGCTAGATCACTGGGCCTGGAATCAAGAAGAGCTATCAAATTTGATCTCAGACAATTACTAACTACATGACCCTGGATAAACCAGATGGTCAAGAAGGACTTACAATGCCAAGATGAAGAATTTCTGCTTCATCCTAGAAGCAATATTTTTGAGTAAGGGAGTTCCATGGTTATTCTTAGGCTTTTGGAAGATAAGTCAGATAATTGTTTGGGAGATGAAATGAACATGACCAAAAGCCAGCAGTCAAAATTAAGAGGCTGCTACAGTAATATAGATGAGAGACAATGAGGGTTTAAACTGCATAGGGCAGGTGGTGGGAAGATGGTGGGAAAGATAGGGAGGGGAGAAGATCTAGAGAATAATTCCTGTCCCACTTACTTCATAGGGTTATAGTGAGGATAATAAAAATAGATAACATTTATATAACACTTTAAAGATCACAAAGTGCTTTGCAAGTATTATCTCATTTGATCCTGTAACGTTAATGGCATGATAAGATCTTGCCCTCCCATTAATAGACCTCTGATGGAGCCCACTGGGGAAAGGACTTGCCTAAGGAGGACCTTGCTTAGGAGGAGGCTTGCTTGTAGGAAAGCTTCCACAACTTTTGGTACTAAGTTGATTAGACATTGAGTCAAGAGGATTGTGATGCCCTCTTGATCTGAGAAGTATACATACACTCTGTGTTGGTATTTTTGCTTTGGGGGTTTGCTTCTGAGAAGGATCATTTGATTTCCTGGTTGAGACTCTGAGTAGTCATATGTTCAGGACACCCTGACTGCTCAGATGTAAAGGCTCTCTTGATCCAGTGTTGTATGTAAAGTGCATAGCAATATTGCTTTGATGCAGCAGTCAGAGCCTTGTCTGTTGGTCTTTATGCTAATCTCTGCTTGCATTTTCTCTGTATGTATTTTGTCTGAGGTTCAGAGTGCTGACTTTTGCCCTGAACTAGTAAACGTAATTAAAGAAAATTGTGTTGACCCCTTAAAAGTTGCGTTCCTTTAAGAAAAGTAGATCCAAGAATTTGTACTAGCAGGTCATCCTGAGAATGCCAGAATGCTTGCTGGTACAGATCCTCCCAACAACTCGGGGACATGGTTGCCTATGGTTAAGGATGCTGACATTCAAAGAAGTTCAGTGACAGTCATACACTATGAAGCATCTCAGAAAGAAATTGAATGGATTGTAAGTTTAACACCTTATCTCCCATGCTATATCTCCCATGTAATGTATCATCTGAAAAAGCTTTATAGTTATAAAATACTATATAAATTTTGTTGTCAGTCCAATTACTTCTCAGACATGTCTTACTCCTCATGACTACAATTGGGGTTTTCTTAGCAAAGATGCTAGAGTGGTTTTCCATTTCCTTCTCCAACTCATTTTACAGATGAAGAAACTAAGGCAAACAGGGTTAAGTGACTTGTCCAGGGTCACACAGGCAGTAAATATCTGAGACTAGATTTGAACTCAGAAAGCTGAGTCTTTCTGACTCCAAGCGCAGCACTCTATCCACTGTACCACCTAAGGTATTGAGGCTTAAAATGTCATTAGTTCAGATATGAATGTTGTTTTTTAAGTACTCGCATTTGTGAATCTGGCTTGGTGGATAGCAGACAATGAATCAGTCAATAAGAATAGATCACCTTTATCTCTGTGAAATTGACAAACTGTTTTTCTAATGAATTGCCACCTTAAACACATATATAACTGTTTGGTGGTGGGGTAGTTGGGGTTTTGTTTTTTCCTCACTCTCCTAATAATTTCTTTTGGGTGGATGTGCAGCAGAGGAAATGTGGGATGGCTCTTTTGCTGGCACAAGGAAAGGATTGAGGGATGTTCATTTTTTCTGACTCTCACAACAAAAGTAGGATTTGCCCAGTTCTCTATAGATTTACTTTGTTGGCATTAATCTTGGGGAGCAGGTTAGGTACAACCATGACTATCCACTCCTAGAAATTCTGCCTACTAACTTGGCATCAAGGGAATTGGTCTGGCCTGCTTTGTGAAAGGAGTTCAACCCTGTCCATCTCCCATCAATTTATAAAGCTTATTTGACACTCTCCTGGTAGCAGTTTCTCAAAAACAGAAAGTAGTTACCAGAGATATCAGATGTTCTCATAAAACCTGACAGTGTAAGGATAAAAATTCTAGGCACAGCCCTTAATGAAAAAGGTGGGGGGAGGAAAGAAGAAAAAAGGGGGGGGTCAAGAAGAATCACCCAAGGATTATTGCAACCCAAAGTATGCCACACATGACATGAAGAACCATCTGTGCCCTGAGAATTTTCCACAGAATGCTAATCTGTGTATTGTAAAAACAAATTCCAATTGCCTCTGAACCCAACATCCTCCTTCCTGAGGCAGAATAATATTGCCATGGGTAAAACTGAATTTTTGCCCATCTGGTTGGCTGACAGGCTTGTTGGTGACAAATATTCTGGATTCTATCAACAAAGGCCATGAGGTGTAGAAAAAAGGTTTTGGAAATGACACTGTTATTTCCAGGGTGGCATGTTCCAAGATTTTAGACTAAAGGGAAAAGGTCGCATCAATCAACAGTCAAAGGATTCAAAACTGAAGGACAGCACATAACAAGATAATTCTCAAATCATTACCTTCTGAAGACTCACATGGATTTTTTCCCCTGAGGAATTAATTTCAAGTTTGGCCTGTTTCCTGTCTCTAGCACACTTACTTTATCCTAAGGAAAGCAGGTGTTTTCCTCACCTGTGGAATCAGATACACAAAGCACAGTAATCAGCGGTAGCAATGGAAAGCTGATTCTGGGAAACCTGACTGAATCATTTACTCACTATTCAGTGAGTACATTTTTTTAATACTTTGAAATGATTTGCAAGCTAACAGAGCCAAGATGTCTAAGGATCACATTCCTCTGTATAATTCCATTTCCACTGTCCTCCCACGTGGTTGTTTTTCTTTTAAATATGACATTTTTGTCTGTTTGATTTTGTGATTATATTGTCATGCATCCATGATTCTTTCTGTTCTCTCCTTTTTTCCATCTTGGATAATACTTTATTTTGCATTTCACATATTTTCCAGTTTTATATTCTCATAGGATCAGCCATGATCTCTCTCACTCTCCCCCTCTTCCCTCTCTCTCTCTCTCTCTCTCTCTCTCTCTCTCTCTCTCTCTCTCTCTCTCTCTCTCTCTCTCTCTCTCTCCCTCCCTCCCTCCCTTCCTCCCTCCCTCCCTCCCTCTCTCTCTCTCTCACACACACACACACACACACACACACACACACACACACACACACACACACAAGAACAAAGGCAAGTAAACATTCTCACAATCTATCCATGACTTAGCACAGAAGTCCTAGATACCTGCCTAAAATGCAGACTGATTGTGACTTGCCTGGGGTAACATAAATAATAAATGTCAGAAGTAGTATGTGAACCTAGGTTTTGCTGATTCCAAGATCATTAGTACATCCACCAGCCTTGATGGCTCTGCTTGGTGGAACATAGATGTAATTTTATGATGAAAGTCAATGAGAAGTTTTGGGTGGTTATACAGAAAAATTAACTTTGTAGGCAATAGTTCAATGATCTTTCTGTTCCATTTGGTAAAACTTTTTAACAGTCATAATCTTCAGCTCTTCATTGACTAACAGTATTATTTACAGAGTTCTATGAATGACTTCATATGAAGATTTCCTTCCCCTGGGCACATAGCAATTGATCCAAGCCTTTTTATCTTATACAACTTATTTTCCCTTTGTTTTCTAAATTGTCTCTAGAGAATCAGTCCAGTACTCGGAAGACCTCTCCTGTGGTTGTTCTTGGGTTTTATAATACTTTGGATGTATTACTTGGGTGCACTTGGGGTGCCCATATATTTATTGTTTTCATTATATGAGCAACCATCTTCCTTTTTGTCCATTCATGACCTTGAGGATAACTTTTCTTTATGCCATTCCTTCCACAAATGATGTCATTGGTAAAATGCTGCTAAAATGAACCAGGTAATATTAAGACCACCTGCAATTTTTATTCTTCTGACATAGTGATCTTCCATGATTCCCAGTTAGATCATCTGAAAAATATGGGTGTTGAAAGAGATTTGCCTTTGTAGCAATCAGCAACTTGGGAATCCTTAGGAATGCTCAAATATTACTATTATTAGCAATTTTTAAATAGCCAGAAGATGAGAAATACTCCTTAAAAGTCTGATTCTCTACTGGGTATGTTATTTATCTACTAGAGTCCTTTGGATATTTCTCACAGACTTACAGAATGTTCCCTCTGAATAGAACCTTAGAAATCCTATCTCTCGCATTCCTAAAAGAGCTGCAAATGTTTGTGTGTTATGAACTTGTATTTTTCACCAGTTGAGCCTTCTTGTTTTCTAACTTAATATACTAGTCAGTTTCAGTTTCTTCATTTACTTATCTGTATCTTCTTATTCTAAATAAAGACAGAGCCATCTTGTATAATTGGATGTGCCATGACTTTTCAACTGCAAGCACAAATCTTGCTGCACAGGGAAAAGTAAATTAAAAAAAGCACATACAACATTTTCCTCAAATTCAGTTCGATAATGTTATATATAGTCTCACTGGATCTACATGGAGCTCTAGCCATATAGAGTCAGTAATTCAGATGTTTAATCAATATCCCTTTTTTTTGTCTCATTTGTACATATATGTAACCTGAAAATATTGTAGTCTTCTCAGTAATTGTAGGTTAATTGTTACATTAGCCCTGGCAAATTTTTTTAAGCATGGAACTGTGTATTTATGACTGTCGTTGGAGATAGGAAGATGTAGGTCCAACTTATAGCTATGAAACATATTAGCTGTGTGACCCCAAACAAGTTCCTGAAGTTCCTAGTGCCTTCCCCTGGCCCCATCGAGCAAATTTCTAAGATTTTAAATTACAAAGTAGATTCTCACCTGCATTGGTAGAGAGTGCTTTTTCACTGGAAATTCCAGATGTTGTTGTTCAGTCACTCAGTCTTATCCCATTCTTTGTGACCCCAAGGATCATAGCATGCCAGGCCTTTCTATCCTTCACTCTCTCTCAAAAGTCTGTTGAAATTCATGTTCATTATTTTCATGACACTATCTATCTATCTCATCCTCTTCCATCCCCTTTTTCCTTTTGCCTTCCATCTTTCCCAACGTCAGGGTCTTTTCCACTAAGTCTTGTCTTCTCATTATGTGGCCAAAGAATTTAAGCTTTGGTGTTTTATCTTTCAGTGGATAGCCTGTTTTAATTTCTTTAAGTATTGATTATTTGATCTCCTTGCTATCCAAGGGACTCCCAAGTCTTCTCCAACACCACAATTTGAAAGTATTAATTCTATAGTGCTCAACTTTCCTTATAGTCCAACTCTCATAGCCATACCTTGTTACTGGAAAAACCATAGCTTTGCTATACAGACTTTTGTTGGCAAGGACATATCTCTTCTTTTTAGTATGCTGCCCAGATTTGTCATAGCTTTCCTTCCAAGGAGCAAGCACCCTTTAATTTCATGGCTGCAGCTGCCATCTGCAGTGATCTTTGAGTCCAAGAATATAAAATCTGACACTGCTTCCATTTCTTCTCCTTCTATTTGTCAGCAAGTGATGGGACCAGTTGGCAAGATCTTAGTGGGGTTTTTTATGTTAAGCTTCAAGTCAGCTTTTACACTTTCCTCTTTCACCTTCATCAAGAGGCTTCTTAATTCTTCATTGTCTGCCATCAGAGTGGTATCATCTACATATCCACAAGTGTCGATATTTCCCTTGGCAACCTTAATTCCAGCTTTTGATTCAATCAGCCTTGCATTTTGCATGATGTACTCTGCATATAAGTTAAATAAATAAGATGACACTATCTATCCTCATAATACTCCTTGTCCAGTCTTAAGCCAATCAGTTGTTCCATGTTCAGGAATTTCATATACCAATGAAATGTTAGGCCTGATCCAAAATCTATTACTTCCATTTACTCTTTAAATTAAAAATATTTTACTGATGTCATTTGTTTTTACATCATACTCCTTCCCATTTGTACCCTTCCCTACTAAGCAAAGTGTCTGACACAAAGTATCCACTTAATTCATTTTTCATTCATTATTAATCCCATTTGATATTCAATAATCCCGAGCTCAAATCACTTCTTGGTTCTCCTTTGTTCTAGTTCTAGTGAGTGAGGTTTCACACATGTCAGATAGATATCCAGGTTGTAGTAAACACAGGGTATTTCCCAACCTTTTGTTTCTCCTCAAGTGATCTCCTTCCTCCCTCCCCCCACCCAGAGTAATTCAATTTGTCTTAGAGGCTTCCTCTTCTAACTGCAGAGCAAGGATAAGATTTTCTTTCATTCACCTCCTGGTTTCTCCAGGGTATTAATAATTACCTAAAGAATGCCCAAGTCACCATTTCTGGACAAGTTTCTAGCTATGTCATAGCAGATTGTGCTGAACTATTAAAGTAATGGGAAAATATGCTGGAAAACAAAATGTAGGGGAACACTGCTCCCCTTTTATTATATCACCTAGAGGTCAATAAAGTCCAGCATATACATGAGTGCAATAAGTCCATGTAGCCTCACAGCTGTTATGTACACAAGTGACCTTCCATATTTCCATAAAATGTGAGTTTCCTGGATTTGAAGCAGTTAGGAGGCATAGTGGATTGAAGGAAAGAAAGGCTGGAATCAGGAGGACTTGACTTAAAATCCAGCATCAGACACTTACTAGCTGTGTGACCTTGGGCAAGTCATTTATCCCAGTTTCCTTATCTATAAAATGGGGATCACAGAACCTGCCTCTCAGAGTTCTTATAAGAATCAAATGAGAGAATATTTGTAATGCCCTCAGCACAGCTTGCACACAGTAAGCACTGTTTAAATGCTTATTCCTTTCCCCAATATAGTACTCTCTTTTCTTCCCACCAATTCATGATGTTCTGAGACTCTTTCTTTGCTACTTTCTGTGCTTATTCAGTGACTCAAAATCCTAAAAAGACAATGTGGCTTAAATGGGAAAATGGGTGGACTTGGAGTCAGAAGACATCTGGATCTGAATCCTACCCCTGACATTTATTAATGTTTAACCATGGTCAAGTGATTTCATCTCTCTGAACCTCATTCCTTCAGTTTTAAAATTAAAAAAAAAAAACTCTAGTAGCTACTTCCCAGTGTTGTCCTTTGGATTAAATGAGATATTGCCTAATAAGTATTTCGGCAGCCTTAAAGTGCTACATAAATTCCAGGTATCTTCATTAAGGTAATTTTCTGAACTAAGGTAAACATAGCTAAGCTGATTTCATTAACTGTTCTGTCTTTAATCTCATCCCAGATTCCATAGCCAGTGGATGTTATTAATAAAGTTTTCAAATTTAATTACTTCATAATATTTAATTATTCTTCAATTCATTTGTATGTAATTAATAGCCAATTAATTAGTTTAAATGTATTCAAAATGTAACATTTAGGAGAGAGATCAGAAATGTTTTATTAACCTTTGGATATTAGATTTGGAACAGACAAGATATTTAATTTACCAATTATGCTTTATTCTTTTAGTCTGGACCTATGATATCTTTAATTACATAGCTCAGCTAGGTGCCACCTTTTCTGTGAAGCTTTCCCTGAGTCCCTTACCCCCAAGCCCAGTCATCAGTGCTCTCACCCTCCTCCAATATTCTTTAATCTCTTCATCTGATCTTTCCTCTATCTCTTCTTCGCTCTCTACACTGTATTATGCTCAACTTTGTTCATGTTGTATCCCTTCCCACACCCCAGTAGGTTACTTGAGAGTAGGAATTGTTTTCTCCCCAGTAACTTGCATATAGTAAGTACTTAATAAACATTCATTCAATCGAATTGAAACCATATAGCATCACCAAAGCACAAGTACTCAAAAGATGCTGAACAGCTTTTTGATAGCAATAACATACCCTGTTAGCAAACACTGCTGCCTCCAGTAGAGACCCTCCCTGATCCCTTCTGTCCTGTCAGCAATGAAATTAACAAGATGTAATTGATTCTATTATCTTCTCCATTAATAGACCATATTTATATATCACTTTAAGGTTTACCAAGTGCTTTCCTCAAAAAAAAAATTTCATGAGATATGTAGTGCTAAGTATTATTAGCATACTCATTTTACACAGAGAAGAATTAAGGTTGAGTTATTAAGTGACTTTTTTAAGGTTATTGCTCAACTAAAAAAGCAGTCACTCAGGTAATAAATATTTATTAATTGACTATTATGTGCCAGAGATTAGGCTAAGTACTGGAGATACAAAGAAAGGCAAAAGATGGACCTGCTCTCAAGGAACTCACAGTCTGATGGGAGAGCCAACATGCAAAAAACTATGTACAAACAAGCCTTATATACAGAAGAAAATGGAAATTATCAATAGAGGGGAAGCGCTGGAATTAAGAGGGTTAGAGAAAGGTTTCCTGTGGAAGGTGGAGCTAGGACTTGAAGGAAGCTGGGAGGTGGAGATGAGGGAGAACATTTCAGGTGGGAGAGACAGCTGGTGCAAATGCTCTGAGTTGGGAGTTGGAGGGGTCTGATTTGAGGAATGGCAAAGAGGCCAGAGCACAGAGTGTGTTGGGAAGGGAAGAGGGGTCAGGCATAAAGAGACTGGAAAGGTAGGAGGAGGGAGCTAAGTTAGGAAGGGCTTTGAATACAAGTTTGTATTTATTTTAAATTAATTAATTTTCAGTTTTCAACAATCACTTCCATAAGTCTTAAATTTTCTCCCCCTCCGTCTTCCCTCCCTCTCCAAGATGGCATGCAATCCTATATGGGTTCCACACATGCATTCTTATTAAACACATTTTCATGTTAGTCATGTTGCATAGAAGAATTAAAATGAATGGAAGAAACCATGAGAAAAAACAAAACAAGACATAACATAAGAGAAAATATTTTGCTTCATTCTATGATCCAATTCCATAGTGCTTTCTCTGAATGTGGATGGCATTTTGCATCAAGAATCCTTTGGGAATGTTTTAGATCCTTGTTGAATGCAAGTTTGATTGCCTTTCCACGATACTACATCATGTCTTTCATTCTCATCTTTTTCCTTTATACATCAATTCAACAATATATAATGATGTTTAATATTATTTAATGTTTACTATACGGTACAGTAAACATTAATATAACAAATTAAATATTTTATAAATATAACAAATTAAATATTTAATATATAATGTGATAAATATTTAATAAATGTCCACTCAGAGCCTAGCACAACTGGGTCTGGAAAAAACTCAGTCCAACCACGGATATACTGACATTTGGATGATTGTGAAGGGACCCATCACATTGGAAACACTCTGAGATGAATGCTGTCCTCAGCCTGACAGAAATTTAGTTGAGAAAAAGGCAGATCTTAGAAAAGGCATCAGGGCCCTGGGAGAAGCAGCCAGAAATGATTGCCTTATCTCCAGGGAGGAAGTTTGTCCTCAGAAGCAAGCACACTCCCTTCTCACAAAGGCTGGCACCTTCAGCCAAGGCCAGTTCTCAGTGTTAGTTACAATTCTTTCCCTCCTTCAGACAAGGTGACACAGACAAAAACAATAGTCCCCGCCCTCAAGTGACATAGATATCCATTCTATGAAGGGATAAAACATATACAAAATAATATTAAGTATACAATACAAAATAATTTAGGGAGAGCGAGCACTAATAATAGGGGAGAGGGGGAAGCTAAAGGGAAGAGTTAGCACCTGGGCTGAATGTCAAAGACAGATGTGTGTTCATCCTTCATTGCTGAAGAAGACCAGGCCATCAGAAAAATGATGACATGACTTGTACTTGACTTTGTTTTGAGTGAGGGAGGGCTGTACATGTCACCAGCCTCACTTCTCCTCCAGAGCCATCTGCATCCAGTGACCAGATATTCATCAGGATGATTGGAGATGACCCAGGATGAGGCAGTTGGGGTTAAGTGACTTGCCCAAGGTCACACAACTAGGGAGTGTCAAGTGTCTGAGGTGAGATTTGAACTCAGGTCCTCCTGACTCCTGCACTGGTGTTCTATCCACTGCACCACCTAGCTGGCCCCCAAAGACAGATGAGGAGGGGTTTAGAAGGAAGCCTCCCAGACAAGGGGGCCTGCAGTATGAATGCACTGAGGCAAGAAATGAAATGCTGAGTTCAGAGAACAGTCAGGAGTCCAATTTGACTATAATATTGAGAGTGTGAAGGGGAGTAATGTCAGATAAGCCTGGAAAGGCTGGTTAGAGATATATATCTACTTCTACCCTCTGTAATTCCCCTTCAATCTTGCTACACTTAGTCCATGAGAGGTTTAGGGGGTGATACTGAAGGACTATGAGGAGAGTCATAAGAGAACTTTGGGTCCACAAAATCCTGAGAGAACACTACTGTATTACAGCCCTAAGATGATAATACCTACATTTATATGGTACTTTCATAGTCAAAAGTTCTTGTACTTATATTATCTCATGTGATCCTTATAAAAGCCATTTAGGATGGATAACATAAGGTTTAGTAAATCAGAAGGGTTAAGTGACTTGAACCCAATCACGTAGTTAAAAATAACAGTAATCATAACTAGTGCTTGATTTATATCGGGCAGCTGGGTGGCACAGTGGATAAAGTGCCAAGCCTGGAGTCAGGAAGGCTTGTTTTCTTGAGTTCAAAACTGGCCTGAGCAAGTAACTTCAGTTTGCCTGTTTCCTCATTTGTAAAATGAGCTGGAGAAGGAAACAGCAAACTATTTCAGTAACTTTGCCGAGAAAACCCCAAATGAGGTCATGATGAATTGAACACAACTGAAAAACAACTGAACAACAGAGTTATTTATCTCCTTTAATCCTCAGAACAATCCTATGAGGCGGGCACTATTTTTATCCTCATTTTACAGATGAAGAGCCAGTGGCTAAGAGCTCTCAATGACTTGCCCAGAGTCACACAGCTAGTGTCTGAGATAGGGTTCAAACTTGCATCTTCCTGATTCAATGTCCAGCTTTCCATGCTACCCAGCTACCTAGACTCTAAATATTTAGCTATTAAATAAGCAAACTCAAATCTTCTGCATTTGGGATGGTGGTACTCTGTTGAGGATTTGGAATATCCTTGGGTTTGAATCCTGGACCTGCTACCTAAATGACCTTGGGAAAATTATTTTATCTTTCGAGACTTCAGTTTCCTCGGTTGTATAGAGGGAATTGAATTAGGGTTCTTTCTAGCTCTAAATGTATTCTACGTTAATTGTTCTTTCACAGCTTTAAGGGAAAGAAAATGAGCATGTTTACATAGTACCTACCATGTGCCAGGCTCTGTGCTAAGCACTTTTTTTTTTTTACAAATATTAGCTCATTTCATTCTCCTAACAATCATTTATTGTCCCTAATTTGCAATTGAGAAAGTCACACAAAGATTGAAGAAAGGCAGACAAAAATTAAGTGACTTGGCCAGGGTTCCACAGCCAGCAAGTGCCTTGAGGTTGGATTTGAACTCAGGTCTTCCTGAATCCAGACCCAACACTCTATCCACAGGACTAATAGCTATCTCAATGCCCTTAGGCATATACCACACACACACACACACACACACACACACACTTAAATACACACACTCACACACACAATGTAGAGCTTTGTAGTAGAGAACATACTAAGCAGCAATTCCAGATACTTATATGTCTATTAATAGTGCATGGTCCAACCCGTTCACAATTGTAGATCCCGAAATCAGTGATGTGAAGGTGAATCTTTAAAAAGGGGCGTCTTCCTTGGACTTCAGCCTTTCCCTCATTTAACTAAATCTAAAATAACCATTCCGTTGTAACAAGGAAGATGCTAGATCCCGTCCGTGTTAAATGTCTGTCCCCCTTCTACAGTTGCACTTTCATTTAATGAATTGCTAAAACAATCTAGTCATATGTGTGCCACCCACTTGCTGTATATGATTGATTTATATTAAAAAGGTAACTTTATAGATATCAAGGTTGTCTGAATTCAGATGTGGTTACACTGAGTTGGTTTTTTGACTGGGAGTAAAATAGATCACTAATGGCCACCTTGTTTTAAATTACAGATTACTGTATTTCGCATGGGATCCGAAGGACATCAGGACATTGATTTAGCGATCCTAACAGCTTTACTCAAAGGTAAAAGAGTACCTGGGTTCAAAGGGTAAATTTAAAATTAAAAAAAACAGCTAATGGATTACCCCTATGACCTCCATATTCACATACAGTAGATATAGGGTCCAAGCAATACAGGCCAAATGTTGATGGCTGTGATGACCTCTACCATAAGTATTATCCTTACTGTAAAATTCTATTAGGGCATTGGCATTATTATGATATTATTACACAGATTTCGATACACTATAGCTTGAATAATGCCCCTTTTAAACATAGTAACTACATCAGATAAAAGTCTGATTCAATAGGTTTCACATGTAAAGTGCTAACAACATGTCCCCTCATGCTTGATTTTCCACGGAGTTAGATTAGTTCAAATTCAGGTTTCTGGGACAAAACAGGGCAAGAGAAATAACTGTTAAGGAGGATAAAAGAATGGGGAAAGTGTGGCTTCAGTTTCTGAAACCTCATTATATCCTATCATGGATCTGCCTTTTGTAAGTGTTTTAAATTATTTTGGCAACTTTTGTCATCTATTTCTCCTCAAAAAGCATTTATTAAACTCTTACTATGCACCAGGCACTACGCTAAGTTCTGAAGATACAAGGAAAGACAAAAAATGCTCTTGCCCTCAAGGACTTTACATTCTAAACCTTTAGGCAATGAGGCATAGTGGATAGAGAGTTGGTCTCTGAGTCAGGAAGTACTGGGTTCAAGGACCGACTCTGACACAGACTGGTGTATGACTCTGGGGACATTATTTCATCTCTCACTGCTTCTCCAGCAACTTTCTAAGACTATAATTTACACAGAAGATACTGATCTGCAATGAAGATGGAATTTCCTCACTGGGAGTCCCATAGATCAGTAAAATTACAAGGCCAATCCCATTCCACATGTAAGGCAATAAAGGGAAATAACATTTATAAAGCACCTTCTACATGCTAGACACTATGCTTAGCACTTTACAAATATTATTTTATTTGGCCCTCACAACAACCCCATGAAGTAGGTGTTGTTACTCCCACTTTACAGTTGAGAAAACTGAGGCAAACAGAAGTTAAGAAGGGAAAGTATGATAATATTGAGGGTGATGAGATGAAATATTGTATAGGAGGTAGCATCTGGGTTGAGCCGAGATAAAAACAAAGGACTGTAAGAATCAGAGATGAGAACTCCATTAAAATTGGTGACATGCAAACCCAGCTTCCCTCTAAAACAGAGATTTTTCACCGTTTCTGTAGCATGAATCCAGTTAGTAGTCTGGTGAAGCCTATGGAACCCTTCTCAGCACAATGCTTTTAAACGTATAAAATAAAATACGTAGGATTACAAAGAAACCAATTTGTATTGAAATGGTTATCAAAATGTTGTGGGGGTCTTTAAAGAGCTCATGACCCTCAGGGTAAGATCCCCTGTTCTGAAACTACCTCAAGAACAATTTGAGACCATTTTGTGGGATATAGACCAACAATTTGTAGGCTATAGCACCTAGCACAATGCCTGGCATATAGTAAATGTTTAACAAATCCTAGTTGATTAATGTAGTGCTTTCACATGTCCACCTCTGGTTTTTAGGTGTCCTATCAGTTCAGAGGCACTTCTGACAGTGAAATCTACAGCTCTCAGAACTTTTGGTGTTCCTTCTTAAGTAACCAGTATGGAACCCACAAAGAAGTGAGCGGAAGATACCATGTTTCTCTTGTTTATTAAGCTGTTTATTTGACCTCTATTGGATAACTAGCATGACACCTTTGCATCCCAGACTGTTAAAGGATTCTACGTAGAGCGAAGTCTGCAGTATAAGGTAGCACAGTAATGAAGCAGCAGAGCTAAAATCCCCAAGTTAACATCTAAGAGACAGGCTTCTCATCCAGTATTCTAAATCCCCATTCCAGCCTCCCTTGTCCAACTGCCCTACTTCTGAGCATTTCTCAAATATTTCATTTCCTCAAAATGAAAAATGACATGGGAGTTAAAATGAATGATTCGGGGACCATGGCATGAGCTACCAGGATACATCAAGTGCCATTCTCTCTTTCAACAACAATAAAAAAATCCTTTTCATGAAAAACTGAGGTGATGAGAAGTCTGAAGCAAATGCTTGTCTGTAGTTTTATCTATCATTATAGAATGTCAAGTATACTCCTAAACAAGTGAAAAATCAGACAAGAATAGTACATTCATGCCTTTACTCCAGATCCAGTGATAGCAGAAAAGTTACTGTCCTGTCTAAAATCAGGAAGTTTTCCTTGTCCCAAGTTACCCATCTCGACCCACTGACCAATCACTGGTAGTACTGATTTTGTTACTTTTACAACCCATGGGGCTTCCAGGCTTAACTATCCTCAAGATTTATTTCACAGAGAATACAATAGGGGATTAAGGAAAATTATGCTTGCTCTAGGAAATTAACAATTCTAATCACCATGATGAACATTATGCAGAAGTAGATGCTAATAGGGTTTATGCCATTAAAAATTTGTCATCTCTATTTTCTGATGACTTTGAAATGTTCTCAAATGCTAATCCACTTCATTTTGAAGGCTTTTCAAATATGCTCCTATGTAACTTCTGCATGGGCCACCAAGATCATCTATGGGTATAAAAAATGTACTTAATTCTATATCCAATATTGATTTTTTAAAAAATCATGGTTGGGGTATTTTGCATTTTGTAATATGTATAAATTCCAGTCATACTCACAGACATCTCTAGATAGGTCAACATTATTCTCTTTATCTTTCATCTAAGAAAACCAAAGGAGAGAGTTTACCTTAGGAGGATGTGGTGTGGTCAGCCATGAAACTATACACAAGAACACTTGGCAAGTGACTGAAATAAATTAGAGTGGGCAGAAAATCTAAGCAGCTGAGTCATAGGTAGGGGGAGTAAAGGAGGTCAATAGGATAGGGGGAAGAAAGGGAGAGAGAACAAGCATTTATTAAATACCAACTCTGTGCCAGTCATGATGATAAACCAATATTATCTCATTTGGGGGAACCAGGACAAGGCATGCATTTCTTAATTTTCCTTTATAAATGCTCTGTAAAGGTCCAACAATTTCTGACCCCGAGGCTCTGGAAACCTCTGATCAGGGTACCTACTACAAGGAAAAGAGTTGAAGGGTTTAGAAAGTGTTTATGAACTGCAGGCTCAGAATTAGCCAGTGTAATGTGCAGGTAAGCAAAAAAAGCTAACTTGGAGAAGCATAGAATGAGGAATGAGTAAAGGAACCATCTCACTGTACTCTACTCTAGTAGAACCACTTGGGAACATCGCATTTTAGGGAGGTCATGAACAAGAGTATCCAGGATGGCAAAGGAATCAGTGATTCTTGGTTACAGAGGATCATCAGGATGTTGATTCTAGAGAAGAGAAAATTTAGGAGAGGACTCGACATGAGAGTTGTCTTCAAATACTTGAAGAGTGACTGGAGGAATAAATCCATGTGCTCTATTCAGAGGGCAAAATAAGGAGCAGTGAATGGAAATTACAGAAGCAGATTTAGGCTTGGTGTAAGGGAAAGCTTCCCAACGCCCTCAGTTTCTTTATCTGTCAGATGGGGATAATAATAGACCCTACCACACAGGGTTGTTGTAAAGACCAAATAAAATAATATTCATAAAGCACTTAGCACAGTGACTGTCACATAAATGGTTGTTATCTCCCTCCAAAAGTGGATTGAGTTGCCTTGGAAGCTGCTGGTCTCCCCTTTACTTGGGCATCTTCAAATAGAGATACAGCAGGGGAGATTCTTCTTTCAGTATGAGTTGGATTAGATCAACTCTGAAATATCCTCCAATTCTTGAGAGTCTGTGGTTCTGAGATGTCAAGGACACAACTATTGTTGACCTTGTAACACAGTGTCCAAGACTCTGGTACATGCAATGCCTTAAAACTTTCAGCAACTTAGATTATAGAAAACGGCACAAAATCCTCCTCCAGGAAATACATAAGCACAAATACACAGGCAAAGTCATCCCAAGCGATCTAGTCCAGCCCTCAAAACCATTATCAAGAGAAATGGCTCCTCTGGAGAAGCGTCCAGCCATCCCCACCAACCACCACTCATAGGGCAGCAAGGTAGCCTAGGTGAAGCAACAAGGTACCCCGAGAGAGAAACAGGGGGCAACATGTGCCTAAAAAGTCCTACCGCAGTCTCTCCTCTGTCCATGACAGAGACAGCCCAGAACCCTGAACCAAACAGTCTTTGGAATCACAGTGTTTTCTGCCAGGTTTCTGCAATCATCGTCCTGGGAAGCAAATTCTGCAGAGACAGAGCCTAGCATCTGCTCCTGCAGCTGCTCCAGTTTCTCCTGTTGAAGGCTCAGATACAAAAATTCTTGAGAAAAAAAAGTCCTGGACCCTGTCAAATGGTTCAAGAGGGTAAACTGGTGTGTTCTTAACCAGTGGAAAAGAAACTATAGAGCGATCAATTTCTTTTGGCCCCTGCACCTTAGAGATCATAAGACCTTTCCAGGTGACTTGCAAATGAAATCTTCTATACGTGTCTCCTTTCCCAGTAGAATACAAAGTGAATTCCTGTCAGTCTTCTCAGCACTTAGCACAATACTTTGCACACTTATTGTTCAGCCATTTCCAACTCTTTATGACCCCATTTGGCATTTTCTTAGCAAAGATACCAGAGTGGTTTGCCATTTCCCTCTCCAGCTCATGTTACAGATGAGGAAACTGAAGCAAACAGGATTAGGTGACTTGCCTAGGGTCACACAGCTACTAAGTGTCTCAACCCAGATTTGAACTCAGGAAGATGAGTCATCCAGACTTCAGGCCCAGCACTCTATCCACTACACCACCTAGCTGCCCCACTTTGCACATATGAAGTGCTTAATAAATGCTTCATTCATTCATCAGAGTTCCTAAAGCTACAATAAGAATTGTATTCTGCCGCAAAGAGATATCACAAAGCTCTTTTGTTCTCACTCCTGGCTGCACAGTCAGCTCTGTAGCACAACTTGGATCTAAGATCTGTCTTAGCTCGCTTTAGGCTGGCTACAGATGGGCTGCCAGGGACAAAGAGACTGGAGGACTCACACGGTAATGGGCAATGGCTACTTCACTCATGCCTCATCGTTAAACTACCGACTACCTTTCCTTTTTAGTTCTTTTAGGGGAATCTGTAATAGTGGGGGATGTGGGAAGGACCCCAAATGTATGTATCTAAGCCCAGAATGAAGAAATGAAGAAGAAAGAGTGCTAGACTAGGGGTGGAAAGGGAACAACCATTTCACATTTGACCTCCAAAATGAAGTTTTCATCTGAGGAAGAGAAATGATGCCTTCTTTCTTACCTATGCTTACACTTATAGGAATACTTTGTGGAGGACATGGGGACTAATTGGTCCTGCCGGTTAAGTTACTGCAGGTAACTTAAGTGGTTCTGAATAAAGAGTGACCCAAAAACCGCAGGACTGCTTGGAATCTAACAGGTCATCTAGTATGCTGTTCAGTCATTTTCAGCCATATCAGACTCTTTGTGACCCCAATGAGATTTTCTTGGCAAAGATACTATAGTGGTCTGCCATTTCCTTCTCCAACTCCTTTTACAGGTAAGAAAACTAAGGCAAACAGGGTTATGTGACTTGCTTAGGGTCACACAACTAGTAAATGTCTAAGGCTAGATTTGAACTCACAAAGACGAGTCTTCCTGACTCCAAAATGGGCCCTTTATCCTCTGCATCTCCTAGCTGTCTAGTCTAGTACACCCTGATCCCACTGTGTGACTCCTAATTCTGTGTCTAACCTATTCCAAGTAAGGCTTCTTCTGAATATTTTAACAGGTTAAAACAGTGGGATTAGTCTACTACATTGATGAGGAATTTAATATGGATAAATGTAAATCCTACCTTTATTTTCTAAAAAGCAACAAGTACACAGGAAAAGGATGGGAGACAAGTGGCTAGTTAATAATTTATATGAAGATCTAGGATTTTTAGTAGACCACAAGAACTCATTATGAGTCAGCAGTGAGACCTGACAGTTGAATAAATTCAGTGATCTTTGGATGCATGAATAGAGCTATGGTGTCTAGAACAAGGAAGGAGATACTTTAATGAATCTTTGCCCAGTCAAGGAGCAACTAGGTTACACAGTGGATAGAACACTGGGCTCAGAACCAGGAAGACTCATCTTCCTGAATTCAAACCTGGCCTCAGACACTTACTGGCAGTGTGAAGCTAGTCATTTAACCCTGTTGGCTTCAGTTTCCTCATTTATAAAATGATTTAGAAAAGGAAATGGCAAACCACTGCAGTATCTTTGCAAGAAAACCCCAAATGGGGTCTCCAAGAGTTGGACATGACTGAAATGACTCAAAAAACCCCCTGTCAAACCATATGTACAGTTCAGGGAACAACAATTTCACATTTGACCTCCTGAATGAAGTTTTCACTGCATGTTCAGTCCTGGGCATCACATTTTAGGAAGAATGGTGACAAAATGGAGTGTATGTTTAGTGTAGAGCAATCAGGATGGTGCAAGAACTAGTTTCTATGCCATACGAGTAGCAATTGAAAGAAGTGGGGTTATGAAAATCAGAGAAGGGAAGCCTTAAGAGATGTCATGGTAGGTGTCTTCAGTTATCCAGATGATATATGGAACAGGAATGAGGCATTCTTGGCTTGGTGGCAGATGGCAAGATTAGACCTAGTTGATTGAAGCTGAAGAGAAACAGATTTAAACTTGATTTAAGAATGGCCCAAATGTGAAATGGACTGCCTCTAGAGATAGTGGGCTCCCTATTAGAGGAGGTCTCCAAGTGGACATTGATTGACTACCCACTGGGGTTTCATGTCTAGTGTGGGTTGAACTAGATAGCTCTAAGGCTCTTCTAATTCTGAAAATCTACAAATTTGTGATTCATATTATATTCATGAGAATATAAGCTTCTTGAGAGAGTAGGGATTCTTTCATATTTGTATCCTCAGTACAGAGCCTGATACATAATAAGTACTGAATAAATGATTGTTGATTATTTTATTGACTATTTTATTGAATTGGCTGCTGTATTTCTAGCCTAGGGAAGAAAAAAAACCCAGTCTCAAAAAATTGATTTGCCTAGAAGCTTATTTTACTAATTTGAGGTGAAAACTTTTAACATGGTCATAAAGAGGACATTTTCCACCAGAAAGAATTCTGAATGTGCATTCTCTTAATCTCATGTCTAACCCCTCCTCACTTTTCCTAGAGTGACTCTATCTTTCTCACTGTACTGCCCTACATTTAGGTGTTCTTGGGAGCAAAGGTACCATCTTAAAGATACCATAACTATGTCAGTTATTGCCACATTCCCCCATAACTCCAGAGAGTTCTAGCATGAATTGCCAAACCTCACCAAAAATTGGGTTTCATAAGTGATATGCCTGGAGTGTTCAGTCACTGAGGGAGACCAGGTAATTCAGAAATAAGGCCAGCAACTCTATAGGCTCACCTACAGTAATACGGTACCTTTAGAGCACAATGGATAGGGTCAATGTTATATTCTTCCAGTGATCAAGTCCCTAAACTTTTATCTCCCACAAGTACCTGCAAAAGTGTGTTCCTGACCAAGCCTTCTTAGTTAAGGACCAATCATTTTTCTTCACTTATAATACTTGGTACTGCTGAGTGCTTACCATTTCCACAGTTATACTTAATTTCTCTTGTAAGGATATGAATTCCAAATGAATCTCAGCATCAACTCCCTGACTTCATGCTGAGTTCATTGGCTGGTTTTCCTTTCAAAGCTGAAAAATGAATTTTTGGTTGACTTACTGCTCCAATACTCTTTTGTTTGTTAAATAAATATTGTAGGTTCTCAGATAAGAAACTACAAAAACAAAACAAAAAAAAAACCCAACCTTTGGTGGAGCTGCAAGTGCATCCAACCATTCTGGAGAGCAATTTGGAACTATGCCCAAAGGGCTACAAAAATGTGCATACCCTTTAACCCAGCAATATCGCTACTAGGACTATATCCCCAAGAGATCATAAAAATGGGAAAGGGTCCCACATGTACAAAAATATTTATAGCAGCACTCTATGTAGTTGCCAAAAACTGGAAGTCAAGGGGATGTCCATCAATTGGGGAATGGCTGAATAAATTATGGTATATGAATGTAATGGAGTACTATTGTGCCATAAGAAATGATGAACAAGAAGACTTCAGAGAGGCCTGGAAGGACTTATATGACCTGATGCTGAGTGAAAGGAGCAGAACCAGGAGAACTTTATGCACAGCAACAACCACAGTGTGTGAGAGTTTTTTCTGGTAGACTTAGATTTTTGTAATAACACAAGAACTTCTTACCAAAAAAAAAAAAAAAAATCCCAATGGAGGATCTCAAGGCAAAATGCCTGCCACACTCAGAGAGAAATATGGAAGTCACTCACATATTGTAGCAGATCATGTTTGTGTATGTGTATGTGTTTGTGTATCATGTTCTGATTTGTTAAATGATTTCTTTCATTTATCTTAGTCTGAAAAAAAAAAAAACCCAACCTTTTGAATTCACATTGTCATCCAGACCTGCTAAAAAGATTTTGAGAGAGGATGTTTTACATTCATTGGGTTACAAGGTATATATACAAGGAAGCATCTGTTTGATAATAGCTTGTGCCATAGTACAAGAGGAAGGAAATGTCCCCAAAGAACGTGGGACTTATTTCCTTGGTCTATGAAAGAAATATTCTAGGGTAGGATGAATCACTTAGCTTCTGAAAATCTCTGAATCTTTACCCATAAAATGAGGACAAATATGTTAACATAAGGTTGTTATAAGGAAAATACTTAATGTGCAATATAACATGTTATTATCATTGGTTTTTTTTATCCTCCAAAAGTCTAAATTATTTGTAAATTAAGGACTTTCAGAAAGATGCGATATCTTTCAATGTATTAGATTATTTCCTTTAAATGACACAGGCAATTTAGAAATAATAGCTGACAGTGGGTGGAAAGATTTAAATAGACCTCCAAAATAGCTTAAACTGAGGAGAAAAAAAATGAACTTGGAATGCCTTGCTATTTCTGCCACTAAGTTGCCTGTTTTAATCTATGATTGTCTTAATGATCATGAACTTCAGTTTCTCTCCTCTCTAAAATAATGAAACAACCTTTAGGAAAAGAGATGCAAAATAATTCGAGATATTGGGGGGAAGTTACTGTCTATATACAGGGCAATGTGCAACATGTACACATATATATGTGTATTTTTAGTAATTTACTTCTAATGTTGAGTCTAGACCTCTGAGGGTCAATTTCAAGCTATATTAAGAGATGGATAGTGTTCATCACTAGGGAGATGATAATTCCCTGTGTACACTGCTGTACTATTAAAATACTATTAAAGGCTATTAAAATATTATATTTAGTTCTGAGCACCATATTTTAGGAAAGATGTTGATAAGGTAGACACTGTCCAAATACAGGTTAACAGGATAATGAAAGGCCTTGAGTTCATGCTTTATGATAATCAACCAAAGAATCTGGGAATGTTAATCTGGAAAAGATAAGACTTAAGGAGTTGTGATCATGGTAGTACGTTCATAGGTCACTGGACCTATGATTTTCTTGGTTCAGCAAACTGCCTGGTAAACAGAATTCCCTCTACCAATACAGGGTGATATCTTATCTCTTCTTAGAGAGTTGTCTAAAGTACCTGAAAGGATAAGAGACTTAGCCAGGATCTCATAACTACAGTATGTCTAAGGCAGGACTGGAACCCAGGTCTTCCTAGCCTGAGGTCAACTTTCTATCCACAATACCACAGTGTTTTTGAAAGGATTCAGCCTTGAGCAATGCCCACAGTAAACAGGCCAGGACATGGATGGATATCAAGTAAAGGAGACTGAGAAGGAATAGTCTAATTCATAGGAAGAGAAGCAGGAGAGAGCCGTATTGTGAAAGCCTAGGAGAGAAATGGTCAGTTTACCTAAAAGCCATCTGTGCTTCTCAGGGAGTGAACAACCTTATATCCCTCAGTTCTCCTTCTTTCTGCAGGGGCAGAAAGGGTATTAATTAATTTGGATTTATCTATTTATGTCAAAGAGAAGAAGGTGATAGTGTCAAAGACTGCAGAGGGCAAGGAAGATGAGGCTTGAAAAAAGGTCATTAGACTGGTCAATTAAGAGATCATTGTCAATTTTGGAGAAAGCAATTCAGTTCAGCAATTTCAGCAAATGAAGTTGGAAGCCAGATTGCAGAGAATTAAGAAGAGAGTTAGATAAAAAAAAAAAAATTAGAGGCACCAATACCTAGGTGCTTCCCAGAGGAAGTGAACAGGACAAAGCCACCAAGGTGAACAGTAAATCCATCTTGTTGAACAGGACCATGAAGGTGGTTTATACCAACATTTTGTGTTTAAATGATTAAATGCTAGTGACTCAGAGGGTTGGCTTTTAAGTAAACTGATCATTTCCCTCCAAGATCCCAAGATTCTTTCCATATCTTTCACATTATAGAGTTATTTAATACAAGACCTGTAAAAGAAAGTAAATCATCTAGTTTAATCCTTTTGTTTTCAAGATGAGGAAACCGATAGAAACTAAATTAATCTTAGCTCATTTACTGGAATCTGAGTCTCCAGATTCTGCCACTCAAGCCTTTTCCTGTACACCTTGTCTCCCCTCTTATATGTGGTCATTTTTTGGTCCCTATAAGTATGCCAAAAGTTAGATTCCATAAGTTTCTGGCTCTCTTATGCCTTGGAATTGGCATCATATATAGAATATTATTTGTTCAGTGGCCTGCACATTAAGCTTATGCAAACTCCATGCCTCTGTGCTGCTTGCAGATGCTGAATAAGTCATGACTCCAGACTTCATAGCATTTGCCACACAGTGTTATTTCCACCTTGGACATGCTTGAACAAAATGAATCTGCCTCATTACTGAAATCAGCAGGCACATGGTCCGAAATATAAAGTCATGGGAGACTGGCAGCAGCATACTTCAGAGATGGGCAGCTTTAGTTGTTCACCTAGGGGCATCCTAGCCAGCAGCAAATATCAGGAAGTGGGACCATTATCTCCCATTTTCTGGATTAGCATTGCCTGACCAGCTCTTGTACTTCCCTTGGTGCATATTAAAGCACTGGCTTCTCAGAATGTCCATGAATTGCTCCTCCTTAAATGTAGAGTACCATCATCTCACATTCAAGAGAACTAGGATAAACCTATCCACAGGCTGTGGAAGCACAGGTGGAATTAGTAACCTCCCTAATTTATAGATGGGGTTGTTAAGGTCTGAGTTCATGAAGCTGCCCTTGGAGTCAGAAAGACCCTAATTCAATTACTCCCTTGCCCTGGCCATGATCCTTGGAAAATCATTTAACATTGCCTCAGAAAACTATGACTATAGGTTACCCATGATTATGCAGATTTCCATAGTGGAGGCAGTTTCCACTTTGAGAATTCCCTACTCTAATGAAAACTTCTATCTAGGACATCCCTCCCTGTCCCCCCCCCCCCCCCGCCAAAAAAAAGACATTAAAAAGCAACTGGGATTAGTGAAACTCACCTATTCTAGTATGCTTTTCCCTCATACCTGATGTCCATGTAAAAACAACATTGGATCCAATATGTCTGAATTCCCCTCCTAAAGATAGCTTTTTTCTGACTTAGTCCCAGGGATGTGACCAAGGATGCTACTTCATCAAGAATGGATCTAGAAGGGCAATTGATCAAATACCCATAGTTTAGTATTCTATACTAAGACTCAGTGTGCTTACTGATTTAACATTCATCGATCTGCTATAGAATTAGATGATCTGAGGGCTGGAAATAACCGACCATCTAGTACATCAAGTTAGTCTAGACGGGTCAAGAAAAAGCAGGCTTTCTCTGAAGGGGAAAGCTGAAGGACCTGTTACAGAACACATTTAGTTCAAAGCAAAAGCATTTAATGAAATACTATGATAAGTTAAAATAAATTGCCCACCAATGTGATATGCACAGCAGCCGCTATGGATATGCATGCGTGTTTCCAGAGTAAATTTGCAAAACATAAATTCTCTTCCTCAAAGGTAAAACCAAAATATTTATTCAGATACTGGAAACCAAATTCCACCATGGTAACAAACTTTGTATACATTACCAATACAGGGAGCAGCACCATTCCCAAACCTTCCTTTTGTCAGGTTTCCCCACAAACAAGCTTCCCTAGGCAAAATTCTCTCACTTGAGCTAGCTGCTCTGCCTCAGCTCTGCCTCCTCTCTCTCCCAGCTCCACCTCATTCTCTCTTCCTGGGCCGAGTCAGAGCTCAAGGCAGCTCACATAGGCCTATTAAGGAGCAGGGAAGATCTTTAAATTCTCTTACCATTACACCATAGCCAGTCATGTAGTAAATATCTAAGGTGGGATTTGAACTATGACTTCTCTGATTTAAAATCTAGCCCCCTATCTGGCTTATCTGCTGCCTCTCTAAAGGACTGCTCCCCAATCATATCTATCTGCTTATTACCTAAACAAAAGAATAAATCCTTCCCCACCATGAGAGAAACAGACACTTCTCCCTAGAGCAGGAATTCCTAACTTTGGGTCTACTGGTAGACTTCCAGGGGGCTGAAAAACTGGCTGGAGGGAAGTTGTATCTTTATTTTTACTGTACTCCAACTAAAATTTGGTATTTCCTTCCATTATGAATTGTTTGGGAGGAAGGGGGAGGGAGACAATTGGGGTTAAGTGACTTGCCCAAAGTCACACAGCTAGTGAGTGTCAAGTGTCTGAGGCCACATTTGAACTCAGGTCATGGGTTGGTGCTCTATCCACTGAGCCACGTAGCTGCCCCAATTGTGATTTTTAAAAAAAAATTCTGAGAAGGGGTTCATAAGTTTTACATGCCAAAGGTACCCAAGACAAAAACCATTAGGAACCCCTGCCCAACTGGAACTTTTCTCACACAACTCTAAATGCTTGCTTTATTAGTCAAGCAGCATTATTCATCAAGCCTTTACCCTGTGGGCACTGTGTTAAGCTTTGGGGTTACAAAAAAAAGATGAAGAGAAAGTCCCTGTCCTCAAGAAGCTTATGTTCTAAGGGGAGTGTGGAAACATAAAAAGAATTGTACATACACAATTTATACAGGATAAATAGGAGGTTATCTCAGAGGGAAGGGACTGAAAATGAACATCTTCAGCCCCAGTTAAATTATTTTTTCCATATTTTTTTAAAGAAATCTCTCCTGAGAGTATACTTCAACTGTCTTTTATACAGAGGAAACAATCATCATTTGAAGCAAGAAAATAGGGCAAGGAATAAATTATGCACAGACTTGATCTACTTTGTTTAGTTGGAGGAAGTGTTCAGACCTTTCATTTGTTTTCCTGAGCTGTAGCAGCAAACATTCCTCTAAGTGGCTGATGAGTGTGGGCAGCATTCCAACACTGAGAAACAATGGAAAGCGGTGCTTCCTAGCAACCAAGAGCCACATGACCATTTGTAGAGCAGCTCGGACCCCTCTCAGTCTGGTTTCCTTCCATGCTAATAGTTTTCAAATAATCAAGGAATGAGATGCCTTTTCCAAAAGAATGGAATGACCTTCATTGGCTGCCACCAGTCAGAGGTTCTTAACCATTTTTTTATGTCATGGACCCCTTCTCAGAAGAATTTTCTTAAATGAATAAAATAAAATACTAGGATTCCAAAGAAAACCAATTATACTGAAATGGGTTTTTTTTTAAATATATTTAAACAGGTTGATGGAGTCCATATTAAGAATAACTGCACCAGGTCACCAAAGTTCTATAGTTCTAAGTCACTAGAATAATTTACATATGAAGTAAACTGATGGAGGTGAGAACGGACAACCTAAGAAGAATGCAGAATAGAATAAAGAGAATAAATAGAGGCTGAAGCGTCTCATCCCTAAAGCTTTTTGTGAAATCCGTTTGGCTGCTGTGAGACTTTGTGGTCGCTATCTACTTCCTGGTTCTTGAATGCGCTCCACAGGTGGTAGCAGGATAACCAAGTTCTATAGTGACATGGCACTTTATTGAAAGACCATCAGCTCTTTTCTCCTCTTGTTTGGCAAGACCACATATAAGTCTCCCAAGTCAGGAATACCTTTTCTTTGTTAAAGATGATTCCACATCCTCCCTTGTTAATTCATTCCTGTTTCAGTAGCTTTCAATGTCAAATCATCCTTGCTTTCAAAATTTTATAACTAATGCTATACATTACACACATGCTCTCTTATTCTGTCTTCATTAGATATGAAGGACAGCTGCCCACCATCCTTGCTAAAGCCATCACATCCTTAAAGGGTGGGAGAGTCTCCTAGGTCTTTTTCCTTTAGAAAAAATAATCCCCATTTTTCTAATTTTATTTATTCAAATGCATTTATTTAAAAAATAAATATTTTTTATTTAAAATTCCTCTTTTCCAGAACTTAAGCTATATTTGTGACTCACCTTTGCACTCTTGCCATTTTGACAACATCCATTTTTAAACGTGGAGTCCAAATATGGCTTCAGGTCAATAGAAAGAAACAGATCAGGGTTATCACTTTTTAAAGAAATCCCTCTCCATAATTTATTCCTTTAGCATCCTGTTCATTCTCTTTCCTCCATAAAAGTCTCCAATGTTTCAGAGAATTTGTTTAAAATACAAAGGCATTAAGCACATTGTTTTGACTTCTCTAAAGATGAGATTTACACAACACCTTCACATCCTTCCCATAAAATAACCAAAGGGCACTATCTACTGGCAAGGCTCTGATATCAACTAAGAGAGACTCTCTAATATCTGCTTAACTCCTTCTTAATAAGCAAAACTTATGGCTATGGAAGCAATGCCAGGGAGCAGGGATAGAGTACCTTCAGAAGGCAGAAGGCAGTTTTAAATCCTTGAGGGGCACAAGATAAATATCTAAAACCAAGTATCCCCTATAATACTATCTCATTCACTAACTGCTTTATTTGGACATAGTATATTTAGCAATTTATGGATATAAAGTTCTTTGCCCAGAATTATCTCATTTGGTGCTGGGTAAGGTAGGTCATACAACTGTTATTGTGCCCATTTTATAGATGGGAAAGCAAAAGTTAAATTACTTTAGCCTGTAAGTGGCAGAGGCTGTACCCCCAGCCCATATTTTCTGATACCCAAGTCTTCTGCTCTTGCACTACACCACACTATGCCTTATATCTTATATTTCTTTCCTAGCATATATCTTTTCAATATAATAGGTACTTGCTAATTAAATGTCTTTTTTAAAACTTATTCAGTAGCTGCACTTAATGCTGAGTCATTTATTTGGCTGATAAAGATAACTAGTTTTTCTGTGCAAATCTCATTTCCATGGCTCAAGGCTACCAGCGTCTTTGTCAGAAAGAGTTACCTTTGATTGACCTGTTTCAGAACAGTAGAGAACTGAGATGGTTGTTAACTGTGAAGTCCCTGAGTAGAGTGAAAAAAGGATGACTCTCTTGCCTATACTTCTACTTGATGGGAGACAGTGTGGTACAATGGAAAGATCAGTGGCCCTGGAGTCCAAAGACCTGAGTTCAAATCCCACTATTATTATATATGGGATTATATGCTATTATGTGTGCTATTATACGTGTGATCTTGGGCAAGTTACAGCTCTGGACCTCATCTATAAAATAAGGGAAGGGGTGGAACAGAGTGCCTCAGAGGTCATTTTATCAGCTCTAGACTATCATTCTATGAATCTCAGCAAACTCCAAACAAGAGGGAAAGGTGATAACAGTCACTTAAGGGTAAGTTAAAGCTTAACAATGTTCAGTCTGACTCAGTGAGCACTTATGAAGTATCTACTCTGTATGAATCACTGTGCTAAGTGTTGGAGACAGGAGAGTAAAAATGACAGCCTCTCTGCTCAAGGAGCTTATGTTCTGAGAGGGAAGATATGACAACCCCATAAATAAGTATGTTATATAGCAGAATGTGATAAGGGGTCATAGGCTCACAGTCTTCACCATCCGGCTGTACTCCTCTGGACTTCTCCATCATGCCAGTTGGATGGCAACTTGTACCAGTTACCTTCCCATTCCTTCCCCACCCTCCTTCCCCCTACTTTTCAGATTCTTTTTGTATGTTGGCTTCTCTCATTAGCTTGTAAGCACCTTGAGATCGGGCCTGACTTTTGCCTTTGTGTCCCCAGAGCGTAGCACAGTGTCTGTGGCCTACATAGTAAGCACTTTAAAAAATGGTTATAGACTTGACTGACAATATAAAGAAACTTAAAAGGCAAGGAGAAAATTCAGGCAAAGTATTTAGGAAAAATTTGAGGAAGGGAGAAGTCTATTTTAGAAAGTTTCATGGGTGGTATGGCCTCTGAGCTGGGCCTTGAAGAAAGAAAAAGGTTTCAGCAGATGATGAGGGATGGGGAATGTGGAGGTGGGAGAGGCCAGGTTAAAATGGGTTGATCTGTTGGGCTGGAATATAAGGTGTGAATAGCCTGAACAAGGCTAGAATGCTAGGTTGGAATCAACTTGCTTTAAATGCCAGGCTCCTATTTGTATTCTAGAGTATTAGAGTGGAAGGATGCTTAGAGAAACAGTCACAGACTCTCAAGTTGTGAGATCTGGACAGGCCCTTAGAGGCCCCTCCCTCGCTTTCAACAGATGAAGAAACTAGAGTCCAGAGATGGGAAAGGCTTTGCCCACATTTTCTATTCAACTGTTTATAACTCAAAATACATTTTCTCCTAAAACAGATCTATATAGTAGCCAAGTTTCCAGGTCAGCACACAAAACCCGTCTAACCTAAGCCATGAGTATGAAAACCAAGGCCTGATTTCAAGAAAATACAATGTACTTTGAACAAGAAATATCCTTTTTTCACATCATACATTCCTATTTGAGGGTTGGAAAATGCAGTCAGTATGTCCATAAGATAACTGACCCTGAACCCTTTCACTTCTAATAAGCCAGATAAGATCAGGGTCCCATGGCAGTGGTGGGGAAAGAAGAGGAAGGAAACACTGTTTCAGCAACTCTGGAGCTAAGACTGGATGGTGGCTGAAGATTCTGGCCTCAGTGTGACATCAAGGGCTCACCATGTAGATGGGTTCCAAGTACCAGGAATCAGAGCACCAAGCAGTCCCTGCATGTTCATTGGCTGACAGTAAGTCAGGGCTTCATAAATTTTGGACTGTCTTATTCTGGAGCTGACATTTTTATTGTGGTACTTGTACACAGTGATATATGTATGTGCATATGTGTGTATGTATATATGTGTATGCATGTATGCATACACATATGTGTGTATCTTTTTTCCCATTCATAAAATTGAGGAGGGAAAGAGAGGATAGAATAAAATAAGGAAGAAAGAAAACTTTATTCATTTCAACCAGTTCCTGCAAAATAAAATGTCAGATCTAGATGGAATCTTACCTTTTCCTTCAAAATTCATTCAATGAGCATTTATTAAACTCTTACTGTGTTATAAGCACTGTGCTAGATGCTGGTGATTCAAATACCCACATGAATACTCCTTGTACACACGCACATACACACACACACACACACATATACACACACACACACATACACACACACACACACACATACACATACACACAGGAATTTGGGAGGAGAAAGGCACTAGAAACTGTGGGAATTTAGTTATAGGTCTTGCATAGGAGTTGACATACCTTCCTTAAAAGGAAGCTAGAGATTCAAAGAGATGGGAGATGAGGAGGAAGTATATTCCTTGCATGGCGAACAGTTCATGCACTGGCAAACAGAAAGAAGATAGAATACCCTGAATATCTATAATATCTATGGGGAATATCTGCAAAGCCAGTTTGACTGAAAAATTGAGTGTGTGAAGCAGAGTGATATACAATAAGCCTTGAAAAGAAAAGCTGAAGTGAGGATGTGAAGGGCTTTAAAAGTCAAACAAAGGAATTTATATTTGATCCTAGAGACAAGAGAGAGAGCTTGGAGTTTCTTAAACAGGAAAGTGGAATGGTCAGAAACTGCTTTAAGAGTATCACTTTGAATGTATGTGTAGAGCCTGTATCAGATTGCATGCCGTCTTGGGGAGGGAAGGGATAGGAAGGGGGAGAAAATTTAAAACTTATGGAAGTGAATATTGAAAACTAAAAATAAATAAACTAAGAAGAGAAAAAGAGTATTACTTTGAAAGTTGTGCAAAGGTAGATTAGAGAGAGAAGAGAATGGGTATATGAAAATTAAATAGGGGACTATTTAAGTCACCCTCAAAGATAGTGATCAAGCCCTGAACTCTTTCAGTACAAAGTGTTGTATAAGTAGAAAGGAGAATAATATACAAGATGTTATTGAAGGGCATGGCAGCTGATTGTAAATGAGAAATAAAGATGACTTAAAGTTTGCAGACCTAGTTACTACTGGAAGACTCAATGGAAGCAGGGAAATTAGAAATGTAGAGGAAAATATTTAGCAGAAAAAAGATAAAGAGTTCTGTTCTTGACATGTTGAGTTTAAAATGCCCAGGATCTTGACTGAGTCTGGAATTCAGGAGGGAAATATAAAGTTCTAGGAGAAATCTGCATAGAAATGACAACTGAACTATGGAAGCTCCTTTCCCTACCCTCTTATGCTCCCATTCTCCCACAGCATAGTGGGAAGAGTATTGGATTTGGAGGGCTTGTGTTCAAATTTCACTTCTGCCACTTCATGACCATGGAAACTTGGTCAAGTTACTTTAGCCATTCTGGGCCTCAGTTTCCTCATCTACAAAATGAACCTTTCAGATTCTAGAAGAGAAATGCAGACAAAGAAGAAAAGAGAGCCCAGAAAAGAGCCCTTGGAGTCCTTCTCCACATGGTGGATGAGAGGAGTCTTAGATGGATTAGTTTCCAGGCCAGGAGTTTTCTGAACAAAGAAGTGACCTAGTTATATTCCCTCTCCAGCTCCCATACAGCTGAGATCTATGCAAAGGATGGGCTGATTGCCGTCTGCAATACAGGGAAAATCCTTTTTTTGTCCCGGGAATAGAGAAGAATAGATAGTGAGCGATCTCTGAATGAAAATGGAGCCTTCAGAGCACCATAATCTGGCGTGTTAGCTGGAAAAGGCCAAAGGCAGAATACAGTGAGAGGATGGAAGCAAGATCAAAACTGGAGATTTCATGAGATCTGAGAGGAGCTCAGAGAGTGGCGGCATTCTTGTTATCCGACTAGAAGGATTTGATACCAGGGGACAAATGAGAGGCTGACCTGGAAAAGGGAACTGTAAATTGTCTTACTCAAAACTGCATGGCCTTCTGCACATTAAAAGCCTGGTTGTGAGTCAGCTAAGGTCCATTTGCCCAAAACCCTGTAAGTCAGGTGGTCATTGGAGCTGAAGGCAAAAACCTAGGGAAAAAGTACCTAAAAGGGTCCAAATTGGGATCCAAGAAAGCATAAGTAAAAGGCGAGGCCAGATAGAATTTCCCAAGAGAGCCAAGATCCAAGAGAGTTAAGACAAAAATGGGAAACTAGACTCTGAAGCAAAAAGTAAAATGCCTCTAAAAGCATTCAGTGATGTGCCTCTTTGTTCAATGCAATCTGCCTCCCCCAAAGCTATTGTAGCAATGGCCTGTGTTCTCCACCTGCTCCCTACTCCAGTGTCTTGGCATGTTCACTGTGTACCTCCTTATGACTCAACCATACTATTGAACCTGGGGGCTCAGTTAGTGGCTAAGGCATGTGCATTTGGAAGATGGATTTGGCAACTATGTGAAAGATGGATTGGAAAAGACTGAACTCAGGAAGATCAGCTGAGAATTTATCATATTTGAATCACAGATTGAGTTCTGGAAAGGACCTGAAAGACCACCTAGTCCAACATTCATTCTGCAGATGAGGAAACTAAGGCCCACAAGGGGCAAAGTAACTTGGCCAAGGTTACATGGTCATTAAGTGGCAGAAGTCAAATTTGAACACAGGCCTTCCAAATCCAACACTCTTCCCACCATGCTACAGAATGATGATAATATCAGTGGAAAGAAGAGAATGAAAATGAGAGATATTTCAGAAAAAGAACTTTAAGGAGATTGTGAGCAACAGCACACAAGGATCACAAGTCAAGCATTTTATTAATCTCAGACTTAAGATTCATGTAAACATGAAGCCTGTCAATACCTTACTCCCTGAAAGCACAAACAGTGGCTCTGGCATGGAGTGGGATGGATACTTAGGTTGAGAGCCCAGAAATCTAGGTTTCTGTCCTTATATCTGATTGCTGTTGCTGGGCAGTTACAGAGACCAAGTGGGAAGGAGACCATAGAGACAGTCAATAATCCAGTGGTGGGATGGGTACCCACATACCATTATCAGCTACAAAAGCACTGTGATTTAAAAAGCTTGCAAAATTGATTATGATCACAAGAGCCTTGAATACCTTGCATATCTGGTTTAGATGAAGCTAGCCAAACCCGTTATAATTAGGGGAGCCTTGCAAACTGCCTAAATGAAGTCTGCTTACACCACCTATCAGACACATAAAAACTTCCCAACAAGTTCAATCATTGAGCAGACATGGAATCACTTCTGTCAACTAGTCCTGGTATAAACATGGAGTCATTTCTTTCAACTAGTTGGTGCAACAGACAGAGCTGGGCCAGGAATCAGGAAATCCTGGGTTCAAATGTGGCCTCAGACACTTACTAGTTGTGTAACCCTGGTCAGCTTCTCTTTGCCACAGTTTCCTCCTCTGTACAATAGTGATAATAATAGCCCCTATTTCCCAAGGTGGTTGTGAGGAAAAAGGAAATGATAATACAAAACACAGTGCCTGAAATATTAGTTATTATTATTATTATTATCACCAATAGGTCAATCCTTACAAAAATTAACAAATTTTTGGATGCTGAGGAAAGATTTCTGTAGGTATTGCTGTGTATAAAGAAGAATCTAAGGAGGAAGTAATCTCAGAAGGAAAGAACTCAGGTTAAGGAAGATTGGGAGAGGTTTATTATAGGAAGTGAGGCTATCTGAGACTTAATAGATGACAGGGAATCTAGGAGGTAGTAATGAGCAGAGAATTACAGGCATGGAGGGTGGTCAACAAAAACAACTAAGGTCAAAAGATGGGAAGTCTACAAGTATATAGAATCTAGAACTGGAATATACATTAGAAAGAATACCTTCATTTCACTTAAACACTGAGGACCAGAAATGTTAAATCATTTGCTCAAGGTCATACAGGTAATAACTGTAAGAACTGGGATTTGAACTCAGATCCTTTGACTCTGAGTTCAGCCCTCTTTCTACTACTGATAAACAACATAGAACTGATGTCTTAGTAGGGTTAAATTTCCTCTTGCCTCTATTCAGTTCAACAAGTATTTGTTGAGTCTTTGAAAAGCAAGTATTTCTTAAGCATCTAGATTTTATAGGAACCTTTACAAGAGAGTCCTCTAGTAAATATAACAATAATAGCCTAGTAAATACAACGGTGTTTCCTGTGAAATAGCCATTTATCCTTTTTTTTCCAGAGTAATCTCAAAAGTTTAACCTATAGATATAGTTCTGGGCTGGGAATCAGGAAGACTCATCTTCTGGCCTCATACACTTACTAGCTGTGTGACCCTAGGCAAGTCACTTAACCTTTTCGGCCTTAGTTTTCTCATCTGTAAAATGAGCTGGAGAAAGAAATGGCAAACCACTCCAGTTTCTTTGCCACAAAAACCACAAATGGGGTCACAGAAAGAAAACCACAAATGGGGTCACAACTAAACAACCACACGTGCTTTTTGGAACACAAGAAGGGGTCATGAAGAATCGAACGTGACCAGTTATGACAACAACACAAGAGTCCAAAACAATTGGATGAAAAGTGAAAGCTGCCATCAATTTGTTGCTTGTCCACACATTGCAAATCATTCTAACCAATGTTCAGACTGAATTAATTTGAATCAATCCGGGTTTTGGCACTACTGAGGTACCATTTCTTCTAAGCCACACATACACACACAAAAGATTTTATACACGGTAACATGCTCAGTGGTCCTCTTCAAAGTTATTTCAGTGGAAGTAGCAGTCTGAACAATACATGATTTGACTAAGCTCCTGAAAAGAACAGGGCCAGCCTAGGTGGTTTATTTTCAGTCAGTATTAAATAAAGTCAGTGGACAAAGTGAGAGAGGTCTGGCCTTGGAGTCAGGAATACCTGAGCTCATTCATCTCTGGTATTTAATAACTCCGTGACCATAACTAAGTATCTTAACCTCTCAGAATTTCTTTAACTTCAGGAAACTCTCTAAAATGAGAAGTTCCAGATGAGTTGAAAACCTGGCATCGTAGTGTTCCACATACCTATGGAGTCGCAGGTTGGAACCAAAACTAAAATAGTAATTACTACTTATGAGGCTCCTGAGTTTCTCTAAGCTTTGCCTAATTTCCTTCAGGATTATGGGTTGTACTAATTGGTTTTCCATCTTACATTCTGGTTATTGTCTTTGGTGGCTATAAACCAGATAGTAGCAAGGGGAATATTAAGGTTACATCATGTCAACCTTGTTTGACTGGACCAATTAAAGGAACAAAAGAAAATTGCAGCCTTCAGATGTAACTGCTGTGAGCCCATGCTTCAAGTCGGTGACACAACATTTGTTACAGTCCTCCTCTGTTCTTTATTTATTTATTTCATGAGTCTGATTATCGATCTCTGTTAATATCTTTGGAATTAAGGCAATCATTTTCTTGATGGAAGGAGAACTCAGTGCATCATATGAACGCTCACTTCTCATTCCCTGAAATGACTTGCTGACAACATGTGGTTAAGACAAATTCGCAGAGAGAGTATAGTGTAATAAAATGGACAAAGAGCTTGACTTAGAGTCAAGAAAGTCCTGGGTTCAAATCTCATCTCCTGTATTTACTAACTGGTTGGCCATGGTCAAGTCACTTAATCTCTATGAGCCTCAGTTTACTAATCTCTGAAACAGGAATACTAAGTAACCTATATCCCAGGCTCACTGGGAAGAGCTAGGTGGTAAAATGGCTTTAAGCACTGAATCAGAAAGTCAGAATGACCTGAGTTCAAACCCTGGTTTAGTTACTTACTAGCTGTATAATCCCAGGCAAGTTATTTAACCTCAATCTATCTCAGTTGTCTGAGATAGGGATGTAAAATGGGGATGATAATAGCACCTACCTCCCAAGGTTGTTGTGAGGATAAAATGAGGTATTTATAAAGTGTTTTGCAATAAACACTTTACTAAATAAAAGTTCTCTATAAATGCTAGTCGTTATTATTATAGCAAAATGTGATAGTTGTTGTATTTTGCAAGCTTTGAAAATGGGATCTAAATATCTCTTGTAATTATTGTTCCAGTATGTGAGGATTTGGTTTTGATGACCCTATGCATAAATTCTTAACTTTTTTGTGTCATGGATTCCTCTGGCTGTCCAGTGAAGCCTGTGAACCCCATCTGAGAACAATGTTCTTAAAGCAGAAAATGAAATAGATAAAATTAAGGAAACCAATTAAATGGAATGGAATTAAATGGAATTAGATGCCATTTTTTTCCCATCCAGGTTCATGGGACCCCTGAAATCAATCCACAGATCCTTTGTGTAGATCCCAGGTTAAGAACCCCTATTGGGTATAAGAGAATTCATAGGGTCATAGATTTAGAGCTGAATGGGAACCTTGCAAGGTTGCCTAGTTCAACCTCTTAATGAAGCAGAGAACAATAATATATCCGTTTATCTACAGTTTTCTCTCTTGTAAATGGAGTTAAGAATGGCCCAACGTTTGCCTCTCTTAAACAGGATTACAAAGATCATAGATTTGGAAGGGACTTCAGAGGTCATCTAGTCCAACCTCCCCCACCCATAGCACAGATGAGAAACTGAGGTTCATAGAGATTAAACACAGTCGACACAGGCAGAACGCATCAGAGCAAGGATTTAACCTAAATCCTCTGAATTCAGAGCTAACATTGTCTCACCCACAGAAAGTACCTTTTCTTTTTTCTCTGCAGAGTCAGTGCATCATAACATAGAAAATCTATTACAAAAAACATCTTATTATTCTTGGCAGGGGAGAGAATGAATTGGATGGTATAGTGAATACAGTGCTGAATCTCATAGTCAGAAAGACATTGGATTGAATTCTACCTCTGATGCTTACTGGTCATTATTACCATGGTCATTATTTAATCTGTCATGTGGGAATGCCCGTACAAGGTATTTACCAGGCTCCATTGGGCAGCTAGGAGGCATAGTAGATAGAGTGCCAAGCCTGGAGTCAGGAAGACTCATCTTCCCGAGTTCAAATCCTGCTTCAGACACTTGCTAACTCTGTGACCCTGGACAAGCCATTTAACTCTCTCAACCTCAGTTCCTCATCTGTCAAATGATCTGAAGAAGGAAATGTCAAACCACTTCAGTATCCTTGCCAAGAAGTCCCCAAATGAAGTCACAAAGAGTCAGATGCCACTGACCACAACAATGCAATACTGAATAGAAAAGGTTTTGCAAACCTTAATTCATTATGTAAATATCAGCTGCTATTATTATTTTTGATGTATGTAACTGACATCCATTCTGTCTTCTCCTCATCTCTCCAAATGCAGGAGCTAACGCCTCAGCCCCAGACCAACTGAGTTTAGCATTAGCCTGGAACAGAGTAGACATCGCTCGAAGCCAGATCTTTATTTACGGGCAACAGTGGCCGGTATAGTATATACATCGTCATCTCATGGACATGCCCCGGATGTGGGCTTGAAGACTAATTCAAGCAGCCTCTGGAGAGGCTCAAGAAAACACTGGGCTGTTATTTGAGAACATGAGTTCTTGGTGGCAGGGGAATGTATCAGCAGTTGATTTGGCTGGCAAATGCTCCCTTTTTGGTCTTCAGGGAAAGATCTCCATCTAGTGGAAGCACACACTGAGCCTGAGCAAAACTCCTTTTTTTGTGCCAATTAATATCTGTGCCAGCCAGTTTTCAGTTTTCATCGTTTTGGTTAAAAAAAAAATCCCATTAGTGAAAATGAAGATCTGAGAGGAATTAATCGCTTGTCTTTGTTAGAGGGTAAGAGTGAGAAAGAGGTTGGCAATTTCTGGGCCCCAGGCACCCCTGTCCTACTTTATGCCTGGGTCACACAGAGGAGACTTAGAACACACACCAACATGGCAAGTGCCATCTGGCACTATGCAGCACAGCACACGGTCTTCTGTGTCTCCCAAAAGAACAGCATGAAAGGAAGCTGAGCTTTATATAACTGTTCTTGGGCTGTGTCCCTGATTGTAAGGGGGAGGAGGGGAGCATTGGAAAATTGGGCACTGGGTGTGCCATTGCAGCCTGGGTCAGAGGGAATGGGGAGGGAAGGGAAGGGGAAACAGACAGGTGACCTGAAACAAACCCTGTGCCTAGAAGCACCTTTAACACTGACCATTTCCAGGTCTATTTTTTTTAACTCTCACTTTATCAGAAAGCTTGTACTTGGGTTAATGCGAACACCTGTCTGTCCTCATCAGTCAAATTAAGTGAATGACATGGTTACTTGAGAATACAAAAGAATTTATTGGAAAACTCGAGAATTTGAGAGATTGAGAAAGGAAGGGCTTTAATAAATGGTTTCCAAGAATAATGGGTTATATTTTGTTTTGCTATATAGGGTCACCCTTGCCTCAGCTTCTTCCACCAGGGCCAACTAGTAGTCACTTGGATTTGGTTTGCTAAAACAAATATACTTCTAGGCTATTATTATATTATTTTAACCCCTGAAAGACAGTGAGGTGGAGTGGACAGAGGAGTAGCCTTGGAATCAGAAAAGCCTAAGTTCAGATCCTTTGTATGACACATATTAACTATGACCGTGGACAAATCACTTGGCCTTTTAGACTCTCCTCTTCCAGGGCAGTTTCTTAAAATTATAAGGGAAGCAGTGTAGGACAATAGAAAGAGCAATGAATTTTAGTCAGAGAACCCAGGTTCAAACCCCAGCTTTACCATTCCCTACCTTTGTGACCAAGTTTCTGACCTCAGTTTCCTCATCATTAAAATGAGGAAGCTGGGCAGGATAGTCTCTAAATTTGTGGTCCTATAAATTATGGAAAAATTGCTGATCTACGTGGGAGAAGGATTTTCCCACAGCTGTGAAATCACAAGTCTGAGCAAAAATTTAAAAAAAAAAAGTCCTGGTTGAAGTAAAAGGAATCATTAAAAATATAAGTATTCCCTCTGAAGTTCAGAAAAATGGAGGAATAGTAGAAAGAGAAGCCCCTCCAACTCTTCTGCCTCTTTCAGCACTTTGTTCACCTAGCTACCACCTAATGATAGCCATTTACCTAGGTGATACAAGAAAGCCCAGGAACAAGGAAGTAAAAGAGATGGAGGTGAGGCAGGCGAGATGCCATATTCATAGACTTTCAGGAGGTTAGAGGGTCTTCAAGTTAGAGCCAGAAGAGATCTTTAGAGGCCACTAAGTCCAACCCCCTCATTTTACAGTTGAGGAAACTAAAGTAAATGAGGGTTAGTGACTTTTCCAGGGTAACACAGCCAGTAAGTGTCTGAGGCAGGATTTGAACACAAGTCTTTCTGAGTCCAAGTCAACACTCTGGTCATTAAGCCATCAATCAGACATTACTTTTTAAGGTGGATTAAGTGGTTTCCAAAGAGCTGGCCACCTTATACCAACCAGTCAGTGATGACTTTCCAGATCAAGAGTCATCTAACCTAGTGATTTGGTTTGCAGGTGGGGTCCCTGGAGCAAGCAATGCTGGATGCCCTAGTGCTGGACAGAGTGGATTTTGTGAAATTACTCATAGAGAACGGAGTAAGCATGCATCGTTTTCTCACCATCTCCAGACTAGAGGAATTGTACAATACGGTAGGGCCAAGCTAAGGCAAATTTTTTCTCTAAGTTTCTTGTTTTGCCTCCTCTACATCTCTGTGTTGGCAAGATGCATGGCCCTTTGCACTAACCCTCTCCACTTTCAATCTTTCACGTCCTTTCTTCACCCACAATGAATATAATCTGGCCAGTTAACAACAATAATAACAAAACTAGCTAACTTTTAAAGAGCTTGTACACTAAGAGAGTTGTCCATATAAACCTTGCAAGGTAAGTGGCATGAGTATTACTATACCCATTTTACAGATGAGGAATCAGAGGCTCAGGGAGCTTGAATGACTCCCTCTAGGTTACACAGCAGGTGTCACAACTACGATCTGAACCCTTCTAATCTCAGTGTTCTTCCTACCAAGAAAAACTAAACTGAGCTAAAGAAGCTCTCACATAACATCATACAACTGCTGGGTGTTATAGTATAGCTGATCACAACTCCATCATGTGCAAACTTGAAATAGGTTGAAATCAGAACCTTAATGGAGAATTTTCTGTTATTGAAAGTGTAAAACTATACCAAGGCTTTTGGGACTTCCTGTATAATGCTTTAGAATTTGTAAATCCCTTTTATACATATTTACACATATTGTGAGGTTTGATCCTCACAACCCAGTGAGGTAGGAGCTATTGCTATCCCCATTTTACAGGTGGGGAAACTAAGGCAAACAGAGCTGAAGGAAGCATAAGTAGCTCATTCGGGGGTAAATGGTGATGAGTATTAAAAATGGGATTTGAACTGAGTTATTCTTAACTTCAAAATCTGCTTTTTGGTTTATTTGAAAGTAGGAGGGACATCTTCATAACTACAACATAGTCCATCTTTTAAAAAAAAATTGAACTGGCATCAATTGGGATCCTAATAATTCCTCAGGCAGTTGGAATCTGAAAGCATTTGGACATATGCTTTCCCATTTGAGTTGTACAACAAATCCTGGGAGGTAATAATAGGGTAGATACTATTGCCTTAATGACTTTCCTAAGGTCATTCAGCTGATTAGGAGCAGGTACTTTGAAATGAGTACAAGGTTTGAATTCAGAAGAGTGGAATCCAAATCTCAACCATGGTCCTGTGATATGATAAAAATTTGGCTTTAGCTGAATTAATCTCTTTGGGTCCTAGATTCTTTGCCATTCTTTATATTTCTAAAATTTTCTCTCATATGCAACAGGTGCTTAATAAACGTTTGTCGAATTGTAAAACCAATAGGTTGGACTCAATGACCTCTGATGTCTTTTCCACCTCTAAATCTATTGTTCTGTGACTCCAAGTCCACCTTTATTCCCTCTCAACTCCATACTGCCTCTCCATCTTGCCTTCCTGATGAGTAGCACTGCCAGATAAAAACTAGTTCATTCTTTTTGTCATTTTCAGAGACACGGACCATCCAATACTTTGTACCACTTGGTCAGGGATGTCAAAAAGGTAAGATACTTCTCAACAGCAGGTCAGAGGCTCTGCTTCGTGTCATTAGAGATGGATGAACTCTGTTTTGCATGGGCTGCCAAGTCAGAATGTACTCATATTTGCCCCCTAATACACATCCCTCCCTTCATTTCAGATTGTAATTTGTGTCCATGTTGACTGACTCCTCTGCCTACAATGCAGCAGTGATCAAGCTTCTCTCTAGATGGTTTTAGATGCTTTTCTGGATATAATGCTTTGGCTAATGGAATTGTAGGCTGTTTCATGTCATGTGGATTTATGCTGTTATCAGTATTCTTCCATATAGCCTTTACTCTTTGGGGTGCTAGTTTCCATGTTCTTGGTCTATTCATACATTTATCTTGGTTTGCTAAGCCCTAAGTCACTACCGTAGTTTCATTTCTGCTACATTAAATGTGATGCATCGTACACACATTTAGAAAGATCGTGGAAAAGTGATAATGCTTTAAAATAATTCACATTTCTATAGGATTTTAAAGTTTAAGGATCGTTTTTATTGCAATAATACCCTATGATCTAGATAAGACAAGCATTATTATCCTTATTTTGTACATAAGGAAACAGAAGTTAAATGACTTGCCCACAGTCATACAGCTAGGAAATATCTGAGCATGAGACTCAAGCCTTCTGACTTTCCATTATGCCACATTTGCAATTCAGAATCTTAAAGTTGAAAGATTCTCATTCAGCCATCTAGTTCAACCACTATTTGAAAAAGAATCTATATTACAACATACCTAATTGATCTTCAGGTCTCTGCTTGAATCATTATAGCGTTTCACATTTTTCAAAACCTTTTCACCATTGAGCCTTGCCTTGCCTCTTGTGATTGGTAGCAAATTATTATTGTCCCCATCTTACAAAAAAGAAACTAAGGAAGTAAGAGTTGGAGTGACATGGCCAACCCAACAAAGTCATAGAGTTGGAAGAGATTTTCGAGATCATTTTATGGATCAAGAAACTGAGGGCCAGAGAGGTTGTGACTCATCCAAAGTCTCATAGATAGTAAACAGCAGAGACCTAATTCAAACCCAGGTCCTCTGATTGCCAAACTGGTGCTCTTTCATTTAGTGACAGTCTCTTAATTTAGTGCTTTTTCTACCACGTCATGTTGCCTCATTAATATAGTAGATGGGGTCTGACCCCTTCTCATTATTCTGGGTGTTACTCTTCCAAAATCCCAGATTTGGAACACAACTTACTTGGCACACTTTAATTGGCAGCACTACCATGTCTTAAGGAAAACTGCCCTGAAAACCATGTGGGACTGGCTGGAGAGCAGGCCACTGGTACAGTTCATTGTGCTCACCTTACGAAACAGATTTGGTTGAAATGCACAAGAGACCTTAGGGACTCCATATACATGGTTTTGGTTGTGTGTATGTATGCACATGTGTGTGTGCAGGAAGTCTGTAGTAAAAGGCAGCTTCTTTCTGGTTCGTCTTTTGTTCTTAAAGAGGACCGATGACATCAGAAGGGTTATGCATTGACTTGCAAGTGAATTGTATTTAAATGAGGCAGGTCTATGCAAAGTCACCAGCCTCACTTTCTCCTCCAAAGTCATTGGAGTTCAGTGGCAAGACATGGCTGTGGCATACTGGATAGAAAACTGGCCTTAGAGACTCAAAGACTCAGTCAGCTTCCATCTCCAACATGCTGACTATGATCCTGAGCAAATCACCTAACTTCTTGATATTCTAGGTAGCTCCCGCACACTAATGATTTACATTTCAAAAAAAAAGAGGGGGAATACAGTCATTTAACCTGCATTGGTAGAGGAAGTTTCCCTATACCATCCATAAGTTACTTCACTTTAACAATGAAATCATATCTCTGTGTTCCTTATAGAAAGCCACAGCAGCTGGAAAGCTGATAGAGCCCATTGGTGCATACCTTGGCTTTCTGTCAAAACAGAATCTCAATGAGGTGATATTGATTGAAGCCTATATATTCATAGTCCCCAATATTGAGAATCTATATTAACTGCCCTGGGAGTTATTCTAGTCAAAATGAGAGCTTTTCTGGGGTTTTCTTTTTTTTTTTTTTTTTTTTTTTTTTTTTTTTGCCTATTAGAATATAAGCTCTTTGAGAGGAGGAATTTTTAAAAAATTTTTATTCCCCAGTACATAGTAGGCACTTAATAAATGCTTGTTGACTGATGGATTGAAAGGCCCGGCCTTTCTCTCTGAGGTAAAAGAAATGAGGGGCTTTGTGATACCCCAAAAGAGAGCTGGCACTTTAATGAGATGGGACACTAGGGTAACAACCCTGAGAAAGCTCTCTTTCCTTTGATCCTTGCTTTACTGTGGGGCCATCTTCAAATAGCAGACAATCAATCTAGGTTTACTAAAATTAAGCAGGAAGAGGGTTACAAAGGCTAACTTTTACAATATAGCTTTCAAGGACTTCAAGCAAACACCTAACTCTCTGGGTCTCAGTGTCCTCATCTGCAGAATTTGGAGGATTGACTCTAAAGCCCCTTTCTAGATCTAAATTCATGACCTTTGCCAAGATTATGGCAGGTCACACATAAATTAAAATCCATTGGAAAGGGCATATCCTTGAGCTATTGCAAGATGATAATGAAGCCTTTGGCTCCATCACCTTATTTCTGATATGTCAGCCTAAGAAATGAGAGAATAAAACCTAGAAATTTCTAAAGCAATACCCTCCTTATTGGCCTGTACCCTCAGTCATAATCAATCAAGGCCATGGTGGACTAAATGATTCCAGTGAAGTTATATCAGTAATCACTTTATTCCCCTTTCCCATATCCCAGCTTAGCTTAGCACTGTGCCCTCCCCACCACCCATGTCCCAAGTCTGACTGCTATATTTTGCTTTTGGTGGGCATTGCTGATAACCTCAGAAATATTTTCACAATTGGCCCTCCTAGACTGAGGAGTATAGAGATGCTTCAAAAAACTCTATTGTAAAACTCTGGTTCATCAATTAAGCTGCTTTGTGGGGAAGGGGGGGTGAGTTAATTATCTAGTGATTCCCTCATATCTTTTCTTCACTTCAACTGGAATACAAAGATGAGAAATATTTTCTTTTTAAGGATGATCTGCTGATTTCATATGAACCTCAAAGACTATAGAGTTGGGCAGAAGTCAAGAGGTTCTCTGCATTTGTTTAGGGATTTGGCAGAGTACATTCCAAAGGGATGAACTAAAATTGGGGGGTAGAACATTATTTATTTCTTTACAAATGTGGCTGGTAGATAGATTTCCCTTTTCTCCTTCTTCCCCCTCTTTTTGAAGTGTAAATCCTTAGTATTCTTTACTACTTCCTCCCAATCCAAGGCAATTCCCTTAAGCAAGGGGTTCCCAAACTTTTTGGTCCTTAGACCCAGTGGTTTTCCCTACACCTTCCCACACTTATTCAATAAGAAATAAATCTAGAGTTTACCATGCATATGCATATACACATAAAAATACAATTATTTTATGTAAAATACATTTTATGTAAAATACATTTTATAATTTATTTTAAATTAATTATACAATTGATTTCAATAGGACAATATGGTTATTTATCAAATATTCTCCTTGGAAAGCTTTTACTGCCCCCTGCTGGTATTCATATCACAAGTTGGGAACCCAACTGTTTAAAGCAGTCCTGCAGGAATTAAAGTTATCCACCCTTAAAATAGGAAATACATCAAAGGCAGCCCATTATCTCTGCTTTTCTGGGTCTGACATCTGCTGATCTTGTACCATTCAGGAGCATAAAGCCAACCAGAGTTTAAATTTCTCAATTTCTGGCAAGATAATCTCTCCTAAGAATGATGACAATTTCCTTTGGGGTATGCACTCAGGATGTGGGTGTAACATTGACCTCAGAGTTGGCTTGAGGCCACATTTTTTGATGATGTGACTTGTTGTGAAGCTGGAAGAATACTCTCCCACACTTAGAATTATTCATGTCTCCCTTCCTTCCCTAGGAAGGAGGTGGATCTATATGAATTTAAGTTCCTAAGCCAGAGAGTTTAGTGATGGTTTTCTGTGTGCCATTCCACACCTACACCCAGTAGAACTCTAAGAAATTTGGAAGGCTCTACTGCCTCAGAAAGCCTACCCAGTGTAGCATTTGAATGGTCCTCCATCTTGACTTTCTTAACCAGTATTCTATACATGTAGAAGCTCAAAAGCAGTTGGCAGTGTCTTTTCATCAGTGTCATCACTTTTCAGTGCCATTCCCAAAACCCAAAGGACATTGTGTATATTTATCTTTCTTCCTGTGCAGCCTCCCTCCAAGTATTACAAAGTAAATTTGACTAGTAGTAACAACTACTACTGTCTGCAACAGTGTTTACAGGGGGTACAACCCACTATTCGTTATTGTTATAGATAGATACAATTAGCATCCTGCATGAACCATGCAAATGCAATAACCTTTTTCTCAGAGAAAGCCATGGCATGAAGGACCAAGGCAATTTTCTGAAAATTTATTCATTTTGGGAGGAGAACTGGGAAAAGTTTAGCATGGCACCACCCAGTATACCAAGCTTAATACTGAGGCTTACATATCAGTTGTGAACTTACTGTTTACAGTTTGAAATGACAGTTTTATTTGATCAAAGGAAGAAAGCAACACACTTTGGTCCCAAGGACCCCCAAAGTTACAGTCCCAAACATGAGAATTCCTCCCCTCAATTTGTTTCTTCCTCCACTGTTTTGGCAGAGAGCACTGGGCCAGATGTGAGAGAGTGTCTCTTTTCTCTCCTACTTCCCACTCTCACCATGGTATTGTTCTCTTTCACTCAGCAGTAATCTTTTTTGTAGGTTTTCTCTCCATAATGGTGAAGGGAAAAAAAGATTTAAGGGTTCTTTTGTTATTATCACAACTCTAACAAGGGGGCAAAATCCACTGTTGGAATATTCTTCTGGACAAAGTTATTATTCCCCCTCCAATGTATCACAGCTTTCTAACCGGCTTTCCCCTTTGGGGGAGGACGGTTTTTTTTATGGAATGCAGGGTTGTTTCTTTTTTCCCTTTTTGTTGGCATATCCCACTTTCCCCTAGTTACCAGCCTAGCAGTTACTAGGGCATGGAAACCCTTGAATCATTATCTTTCTCCCATCTGTGGAACAGCAAGCAAGGAGAAAGGCATTTCCTCAAACTCCCTACAGTTATTTAACTGGAGGGAAATGGGAAGAAACAGGTATTTCTAATAATGGGATAGAAGAATAAATATTAGAAGAGATTTCCTTTTTTTTAACCTGAAGGACCAAGAGAGGGAACTTTTAACACATCCCAAGTCATCTAGGAAAATAGACATTCAAACTTTGCCATCCTTCTCTCTGAAATTGATCTGAATCAGATAGGAAGAGTTGCTCCCACAGTACTAGTTTCAGATTATTAACTAATTTCTATCAGTGGAATAATCTGTGGAACAGAAAAAAATAATATAGCTGTTATTAAACATCTTTTGGGAGTTTAAACCAGTGGAAACTAGCCATATTCCCAGAATTGTTTTCATGCATAAATCCATTGGATGCTCTGATGCACTCACATTAAAACCAGAGTGGCCCTAGTCTGTCTGCTTTTCTGTATACTTTTCTGTGATATGTAAGCTGGCATCTTAGTAATTGTATCCGCTCATGTGGCTCTGTATGTTTGAATTACTATTCTGTGTGTCGGATTAAATGTGCTAACATCTCCAGTCCCCTAAACCCTCTTTGCAATACCAACTTTTTCCCAAAGGAGAGCAGTTTTAAGTATTGTAGGAAGGTGGCTATGTGACACAGAGGATAGAGTGTTGGGCTTGGAATCAGGGAGATACCATTGACACTTCCTAGTCATGGGACCCCAGGCAAGTCATTTAACCTCTTGGTCTCAGGCGACCAATTGGGATTTGGCCCATACATCTTTTCAGCTATAAATACAATCTTATGGTCTTAATCATAGAGGAGCTGCAATTTGGGTTGGTTAGCTTCATTGGAAGCTATCATAAATCCCTTTATTTGCAAATCGAGATAGATTTATTACAAAGGTAATTCAGAACTCATCCATATGGAAGCTGAGTCATAGAGCTTTGAAAAATGTAAGTAAAATAAATTTCTATGGATATTAAACAAAGATGGGACTTTTTTTTCATAATTCCCTGAGTTAAATAGTTGGAGTTTCCTTAAAAAGTGTTTTAAATTAAAATATTTTAGGGATTGGTTTTCTTGGCCACAAATATGCCATGTATTCGAAACATTTTATTTTCTGGATACCCTCTTTTGTGGCATAAAAGTTTATATCCTTTCCAGACTTTTACACTGTAAAATAAAGGCACTAGCTAAATGATAAGAAACACCTCATACCCATGAGCCAATGGCTTGCTATCTGCTTTGTCTTCATTAAGAAGCTACTCTGAGGTATTCTTCCTGGGGCTTCCCAGGATTAACCTGACCCACCAAAGGAGAAATCTGACAGGTAGAGATCATTGTATACATGGAACTATGTGCTCCTTCATACCGCAAAATAGAACATTCTCCTTTTGGAGGCAACAGGGATTTAAAGGCCAAGTCTTGGGAAAAGAAGCCTAATGGAATATGGCCAGCTTTCACAGTGATAGTGGTAGTCCATTTTTTTTTTAATGAAATTTAGAGGTTCCTTTTAAGCTTGTCTTTTAGATAAATGGAACTAAATGTTATTTGGTTAAATGTACAGAGTTTTGAGATTTGAGTTCAAATCTGGCCTCAGATGTTTACTACCTGTGTGATCCTGGGCAAGGCACTTAACCTGTTTCCCTCAGTTTCCTCATCTGTAAAATGGGAATAATAATAGCATTTACTTCCCAGAGTTGCTGTGAGGATCATATGAGATGATATTTGTAAAAAGTGCTTGTCACAATGCCTGGCCCATAGAAAGTGCTATATAAATGTTTATTCCCTTCCCTCTTAAAGGGTCATTCCTAAAAATGGCATCCAGATTTTCTCTTTTAAAAACCTAACTGCAGAAGAATCTCTCAAGCTATACTGAAGTGACCCAAATTGCTCTGGGTGCCTATAACAAATGACAGCTAGAAAATACAACATTTACAAAGGGATAATACCATCTGTTTCATTTCATCATAGGCCATGAAATGGGAAACAGTAATGACCAGAAAATAGCCCTGATTTATTCCCTCCAAAGTGTTTATCAGAGAGAATCTGTTGAGTCCTGAACCATCATTCAATATTTAATTCAACAGTTTATTTGAGCACCCAACTTGTGTAAGCATCATCGTTCTTTCCCTGAAGGAGCTTGTAGACTAAGACACAAGGCCAGAGAAGCAACATACATAATGTGGTGAAAGTAGGACTGATTGGGGCATGTTGGGGAGACAATGGGAAATGTAGCCTGGCAGGGCCTCACAAAGTTTCTTGTTCATAGTACAGATATTTAGTAAATCCTTTGATTGAATTGAATGAAATGAATTGCATTGAGTTGAATTGGATGGGAAACTGTCAAAAAAATTATATTCTGAGATAATACTAGAAATGGATGGATTCTGATTGGGATGAGCCTTCAACATAAGGCAAAGCAGTGTAGACTTTCTCGTTTAGGGAGTACATTTTTTAAAAAATTTCTAACTTGAAAAAGATCTAGTTAGAATAAATTGACTGCCAAAAGCCTAGAGAGTATAACACTAGTTGGTATAATGCGGTAAACTATAATTTTTGTACTTTACTAAACAGAATGGAAGAGACTTCTAGTGACTGACAACTGAGTTCCATTATACCCCCTCTCTCCTGCTCCCTTCCCATAAAGTGAGATTAAATGGGATTCCAACAGTCTCTTCAAATCTATTCTCTTGGATTCTAATCCAGTGGCCCTCTTAGTAGAGCTCAGCAAGCCCCTTATCCCAGGAGATCTAAAGTTCTTTCCTTTAGCTAGAGAATCACTTAGTAGGTGAGAAAATGAGATTGAGAAAGTCTAGGTTTTAGCCTTTTTTATTAGTTTTATGGAATATACTTCTTCCCAAACAACTTCCATCCTTCCTAGTGGGAAATTTAAAATTCATTTTCTTTCATTTCTCTGCTGCCAAAAGCTTTTAAAAAGAAAGCACCCATTATAGGTAGAGCTAGAGTATTTAATATTTGACAAAAGTCAATTTACCTGCCCCAGGAATAACTTCAACAAAGGCTCTTGGCCCCCTTTCCTGAAAGGCCTCTCTGTCCACCCTACAGTTGTTTTTTATAGGTCACTATAAATGAAGCTCTTAGATCAGAACAATAAATAAAAAGAAATCCCACATATTCAGCTATTTTAGTTAGGTGAACATTGCCCCTCTGTGGTCATTCAGAATACGAATGCAAGAGCAGACATCTGAATTTTAGCCTCATTTCAACCATAGGAAAATCACTGGACATACAGAAATATCTAGTCCATCCTCTTGTTTCAGATCACATCTAAATCATCCTGAAGGAGATTTTTTAAAATATTATTTTCAGTGACTTCCAGGAAGGATTTCATTGCTTCCATTGGCACATATTTCACATATCTCACTGTTTGCCAAATACATATGTGTACATATATATACAAAAGTGTATAAATGTATATGGATAAACATAAATGTATATGTGTACATGGACATATCATATATGGAGAGATATGTGTGTATATGTGTGTGCGTATGTATGTGTGCTCAGTAAACAATGAGATGTGTGCCAACGGAAAGAATGAAATGTTTCCTGGTAGTCATTTAAAACAAGATTTTTTAAAATAACTCCTTCAGGTTGATTTGATATGGTCTGAAGCAGGAAGATGAACTAGGTATCTCTTTATATGTGCTTCTTCTATAGTCTGTGTGTGTGTGTGTGATATGTATATATATATCTATATATATACTATACACACACATCCGATTGCATATGTGTGCATGTACCTATGTACACATGTATACACATGTATGTATGCATTAAAAGTATATATGTGTGTATAGAATATTATCTCATAAGCAGTTTTTCATTTCTCCCTCCTCCACTCAATATTTCACCAGATGTTGCCACACCTCTGACAGCTCTCCCTTTTCAGGGCATTCCACCCACATGAATAATACCACTCAGTCTTAGTCTTCAAGTAAAGGACTGACCTTTTCAGTGGACCATTAGCGAGGGAACATTGCAGGTCCTCTTAGCAATATCTTGCCACAGGACAGGACTGTTACTATTCCACAAATGTAAATTCCCCTAAATTTCTTGTTAGAAATCAAATTGCTTTCTTACGTAAATCATATAAACTCACATTCAAACAGTGCTTGAGGATTACAATGCATTTTCTTCACACCTGGCCTGTAAGGTAGGCAGCACAAGTATTATTATCTTCATTACACATATCTAAGATTAAAGGTCTCAGGTGAAAAGATTTGCCCCAGGTGGCACAGAAAATGTCAGTACCAGGAATCTAGACCCAGTTCTCACTTGCTTCTACATCTAGCACTCTTTCTACCACACTATAATAGGTAGACACTAGGCCCCATCTTTGCCTATTTTCTGTTACATAGAATTCATGCTACTCAATGATGCAAAACCAAGACAATGTATTTATCACATCCAGATTCAGATCATTTATTAAAAGTTCCAGGGAATGGGGGTAGAGAGAGATCTGCACCTGTAATTTCTTCAGTACAAGGATTTCCTGGTATGTAAACTACCTCCAAAGATGCACTTGGCCCACTCATCTGTGACTTACAGTCTAAAAAAATTGCCGCCGGCACTAGGATGTTAAGTGACTTCTCATGGACACATTTCCGTTTAAATAATGTTGGTGTCAGAACCAATGCTTTTATGAATCATTTTGAAATATATACTCAGGGTAGAAAATGTTGTAACACACTAAATATCTCAGTTGGCACTCTACTGCCTTGGAATCTGTGATAGTCTTAACTAACCAGCTCTATACGAAATTAAGCAAGCAATGACTGCACAGGGTTGATGACTGCTTTTAGGTTTCCCTACTCTCCAATACCTCTTGACTAAGAGGGGTTAATAATGTTTAATAGATGAAACAGGAAAGTGTAGAATCATAATTGCAATCCAACTCACAAATACATGGCACTTTATAAAGTTCATTTGAGCCTTACAACCATGTGACTTATAGAGCAAAAATTATTATACCTGTTTTTCAGGATGAAGAAACTTAAGCTCAGAAAAAAGGAAAAAAAAATGTAAAAAGGCCAAGGACTTGAACCTGGTCGGATGCTCCTCTGGGAGGATAACTCCAGTACCCTTTTCCACTACCCAGCAAATTGAATAATCTGGCCTTTGAATAGTAGAGTATTAGAAATACAGGTAAAATTTGCAAAAATATGTTGCACCTTTGAAAGATCAGCAAAACAGAGATCAAAAAAGTCAATGATTTTAGAAAAAGTTTTCTCAATTTCCTTTTCTCCTCCCAAATTAGGATGTTTTGTAAGCAATAATCAAAGTAAATCATCTTTTTGATGCCAGATTAGGCTTAATGCTAGAAATCTAGGTTAATGTAGATTGCTCATTTCCCTAGACCAAGACATAATTTTGAAAAACTGAGAAAAGCAGGCAGATCAAGGGGACAAATAGGAGATGGCGTAACAATAACTAATTTTTATACATTTTAAGGTACATAGAGCACTAGCTCTGTGTAAGTAAAGTAACCCTGTAAGACAAACAATGCAAATATTGTTTTTAGATGAAGATAATGCAGCCCCCAAAGATTTAGTGATGTGCCCACAGTCAAATAACTGCATGGCATAGTGGACAGAGTACTAGATTTGGAGTTAGGAAGACCTAGATTTTCCTGTTTCCTTTGTGTGACCATTAGTAAGTCACCTAACTATTAAATGGCTCAGTTTCATCTGCCAAATGATGATATTACCTTTAGTATCAACCTCATAGGAAAGTTTTGAGACTCAGACAAAGGACATGCATCAAGTACTTTCCAAATTTTAAAGTGCTATGAGGAATGTCACTTAAGTACATTACATTACACTTACATAAGCATCAGTCACTTTGTCTATGAAATGTGCATCATAGCTTTTAATAGTCACTAACCAGTGGGACCAATAATAGGTATTATTATGCCCTCAAATTTTTTTACCCTTTATATCGTATGAACAGCAGTTTTCCCCTTAGCCCAGCTCCATCAAGTTCCCGCATACTTGCCCTTGTCCACCCCTAGAGAGAACATTAGAAAGTGTAACAGCCAGACAAGTCACCGAACAAATAGAGAAAGCAGTAGAGAGTAATAAAATCATAGCAGCCCCTTTGGCTGTGACTCCTGTCATTGGACCCAGGAGCAGAAGCAAGGAGATTTGGAGACAAAATTGCCAAGTTCAGTCCAGACTGTCAAACATGTATTTAGTGCCTCATGTCATTGGGTTAGAACAAGGTCAAAGGCTCAATCCTTGTCCATGTTAATTAAGTTCACTCTGTTCCATTTCCACAAATAGCTTCTTTAACCCTGGCCAACCAGTCCTTAAACATGTGTTCCTGGTCACCAGGGAAGTGGGTGTGAACAACTCATTGAATGCATGCCACCATCACCATTTTTTAATTCAAAGCATGTGTCATACAAATAGAGAGTATCTTTGTACACCATGTACAACCTAGACTAGCTGAGGACCCAATCATGTTTCTTTTGCCTGATTTTGAGATAAAGTAGAAAGGTCAGTGACAAGTTGGCTAGGTTCCTAACCACCCCTTACTGACATCCTCAAGCAAAGTGATTCATTAATGACAAATGTAGCACTGGCTGCAGCCTTGCTTTATTGGAGGACACAAGTTCTGTGTATTGTTCCAAACTTTGTTTTAGAAACTATGCCATGCAAATATTTATTTGGTCACTTTGAACACTGTGACACCATAGCCATCCCTTGGGGAGGAATCCTGGGATGGTAATCTTCTCATTCTGCTCAGTTAAGGAAGGGCCTGAGGAGCTCAGCTGTGTGCCTTTGAAATTCCCTGTCAGATCAGGATTTCTGACAGATGGAATAAGGCCAGCATCTAATGGAGCCAACAAGCCCTAATCTAGGAGAGAAGAAAATTTCCTTTGGCCTTGTGAATCTCCCTTTTGAAGCAGAAATAAAGAAGAAAATAAGTGAAAAAGAATAAAAGCCACTTAAGCCTTATCTAAATCTTTTGTACTTTGACATTCATCTAAGTTAAAGAGCTAAATGAGACTTCCTAGTCACCAGTCACTTATAAATATTATCCTCTGTGGGTTTAAGGATGAGAAATCTACTTGATGCTGAGAAAATTAACCATCCCACCGAAAAGTATCCCCTTTATTCTCTTCTCCCTTTTACCCCTACCTACCTCTTCTACTTCTTTAGACTTAGGCAGTCATTTTAAAAATACGATTTACCATTTCATCGTGTCATCTGAGGATACATTTTTCTGGCTTTCTCACATTCCCTCCCTTCTTTCTTGAAAAAAAGTTATCACTACTACTGATTTTTAAGTGACATTCAAGCTACAGTTATATGCCTACCCTGCAACCCCTGATGTAAGCCTTAGTTTAAAAAAATAATAACCTTCTGAGATGAATCTTTATGTAGCATGTGAAGGAATTGATGGTGCCTGGGTATCACAGACAAACAACTATCCAGAGAAGAAGGATAATGAAACTGACTCAGAGTGACTAAAATCTTCCATCTCAATGATCAGGTGAATGAGAGAAGTAGATATATTGAACTTGCTAGGGAAAGAGACAAGGCAGAGGGAGGGTTGGTTGCTATGGTAGAGGATGAAACACTCTCAGAAGAGCAGGTTGTAGTGATAGGAAGAGAGTAGAGGAGGAGGGGGTGACAGTGACCTCTAAACCATGTCTATTCCTCATGCTTCTTGTGCTGCAGTGGTGTGTTTTTCTCCCCAGTTGAAGACAATGAATCCTGCATTTTGATGTTAATTCCTGTTACTGCCAACAATTACTGCATCTTCTTATTTAACTTATGTCTTCTTTCCAAGCGAGAATATCCAGGTTTCGGTTGGATCTATTTTAAGGTGAATTAATTAACCAGCCTAATAATACATTCAAATGTTTCTTTTTTTGTTACTATTAATTTTATTGTAAAATAGTTACAGAGAATGTGGTGCAGGATCCTTAGTAAACCACCTTGTCTCTTGGATTTGTTTGTTTCCTCTTTTTTTTTTTTTAATTCATTCCTGGGCTAGGGGAACCTGCCTCCAGATTACAGGATAAGTTTGATCGACATCGGTCTTGTGATTGAATACCTGATGGGTGGAGCCTATCGCTGCAACTATACTCGAAAACGGTTCCGGACTCTCTATCACAATCTGTTTGGACCCAAGAGGGTGAGATTAACTCTCTTCTGTTCTGTATGTAATGTGATTAGGACCTTGTTGCCATCCACTAAGATGCAGAGGATTTCTCTTCCTTTGTTCTCAAAGGTGACCAGGTTGAAAGGGAACAGTTACCTTTCCCCTGAACTTCTTGGCCACTAACCCAAAGGAAACAATAAATACTTCCAAATCAGTCTGCGACCAAACGGATTTTTAATAGGACAAATTAATATCCAACTACATGCCCACAGGAAATGGGCCAAAGAACTGTGGTCAAGACTTCTGCACCCTAGTCACAATATCAAAATCAATTTACCTGTCTTGCTGCTAGTTGAAGAAAGGGGATTGTTATAGGAGCTGAGCATGTGTGCGTGCGTGTGTGAGTGTGCCTGTAGATCTGAGAATGAATGTGAACTGGTCAGACTATTGATGTTGAGATAGCACATTTATATTTACTTATATGTGGAAAGAGCTAATAGAAATATGAAGGTTAATATGGATATTGAGGACCTCACTATTTATTAAAGTTCTATTGAAGGGCACACTAAATCATTTGGGGATGCTTAGAGCATGTGACAGGTACCCATGGAAGCTAGCTTCAAATTTTGTTTCTCTTACTATCAAATTCTATTCAAGATATGTGATTCTCACTGTTTCAGCCAGAAGTATACCCATACCCCTCCAGGAGAAATATTGGAAAAATTATTAAATTTTATGCCAGAAGTTCAACATGAGTTTTAACTCTAACTCTGCCAGTAATGAATGGGCTGTGTGATTTGGGGCAAGTTATTTAATCTCTTTGGGTCTCAGTTTTCTCATTTACAAAACAAGAAGTTGGACTAAAGTCCCTTTCAACTTCAAAGTCCTGTGATGTTGTTCAATTGTTTCAGTCATGTCTGACTCTTATAACCCCCATTTGAGGTTTTCTTGGCAAAGATACTGGTTTGCCATCTCCTTCTCCAGCTCATTTTACAGATGAGGAAACTGAGAAGAACAGGGTGAAGTGACTTGCCTAGGGTCACGCACCTAATAAGTATCTAAGGCTGGACTAGAATTTAGGAAGATAAATCTTCCTGACTCCAGGCATAGCACTCTATGAACTTCACCAAAAACCTGCCCCAAATCCTATGATCCCCATGTGAAAGGATGCCACTGTGCACCGAGTTTATGCACCTCCTTCCTTTTGTCATGAAGTGGTAACCTTTGCTGACTGTGCATTCTTATAGATTAGGAAAAGAATATCTATGTCTATTTGGCATGCAAATATCCCAATGAAAAATGAAATATGTCATCAAGTATCTGGAATTCAGTGTAAATAAAACAACATCTGGGAAAAGCAGGAGTGCAGTTGATATTCCTGATGAAGACAAGAATATGGAAGCTAAATATTTCTGCTAGGTTTTGTCTGTTGCAGTTTCATTTACATGCCAATCAAAGAGAATCCTAGATTGAAGTCAGCCTCATCACCCCAGCTTTCTACATAGCTCCTATGTTTTTATTTTTATGTCAGAGTCCCAGAAATGGATTTTAGGAACACAGCTTCATAATTTTTTTATGGAAGTTATAAGGAATTTTTTTAACCCAAAATCAGGTAATCAGCAAAGGTAAACAAAAGAATTGACTTAATCTTAGCCTGAAGAGTTTTGTTGGCTTTTGTTTTTGTTGTTTTTATTTTTATTTTGTTTTTAGCTCTCTGGTCATGTGTAATCCTGATGCAAGATCTAAGATCCCAAACAATTAACTTGAGTCACATTATTTGTGACTCACTTACTGTGAGTCTGCCTTCCCAAAACCCATTCCAATGCCTCTGCTCAAAGAAAACAGCAGACAGGAGCCACAGGGGCAATGGAGAAAACTGTTAAGATGAAACTAACATTGCTCCCAAGGAGCTCTTAGATTGGTATGCAAATGAGCTAGAGGCCAGAACAAAAGCTGGAGGAAGGGTCCATATTTCTGCCTTTATTTTACCAATCTGCTTTACGTTATCTTTATCAAACTTCCAGGTATGTGGAATTTATCAGATTATAGAAATACCTGAAGAGTTGGGTTCTATTTTACTGCTAATGCAAACAGCTGGTGGTTATTAATACTGTAAAAATTAAGTGGTAGGAACAAGGGACATTATGACTTGGAAATCACAAATCTATAGACTGCTTTTCGAGAGGAGATGAAGTTTTGATCACCAGTTTTCTGAGCCTCACAAAATAAACTTCAGATATCTTCAGTAGCTTTCCTTCTATTAGAATCTTTACAAATATACCATTATATTCTCTAATAATTCTTTATTTAGTGACATAAGACCATCACATTTGGTACCATATAATTCTTTCATGTACTTACTTTAGCTACCATCAGATTTTTTCATTATTTGTGAAAAAAAATTTAAACTATTTTTCAACTCTTTCTTTTGACAGCCTAAAGCCTTGAAACTTCTAGGAATGGAAGTAAGTGTTTATTTAAAACATTAACACCTAGAATGGTAATGATGATGATGATAAATAACATTTCGATAATGCTTTAAGGTTTCCGAAGCACTTTACATTAACTCATTTGGTCCTCACAATAAGCTTAGGAGGCAAGTGTGATTATTTTCCCTATTTTCTCTATGGGGGAAATATATAGACATTAAGCCCAGGATCATAGTTGGTAAGTCTTTAAGGTGAGATTTGAACAACATTCTATCCACTGTGTGTGTCCGTCCTTTGTTGCCAAAGAAGATCATGCCATCAGAGAAATGATGACATGACTTGCACTTGACTTTGTTTTGAGTGAGGGAGTGCTGTGTGAGGTCACCAGCCTCACTTCTCCTCCAGAGCCATCTGGATCCAGTGACCAGATATTCATCAAGATGACTGGGGATGACCCAGGATGAGGCAGTTGGGGTTAAGTGACTTGCCCAAGGTCACAGCTGGTGAGTGTCCAGTGTCTGAGGTGAGATTTGAACTTAGGTCCTCCTGACTCCTGCACTAGTGCTCTGTCCACTGCACCACCCAGCTGACTAACAACAATAATGATAACTGGAGCAACATGAAAATAGTTGGGGCAGCTAGGTGGTGCCATGATGCACAGAGTGCTCATATTCCTGGGTTCAAATACAGCCCCAGAAACTTACCAACTATGTGACCCTTGGGAAGTCAATTAACCCTGTTTAACCTCAGTTTCCTCAACTATAAAATGAGATAGAGAAGGAAAGGGCAAACCAAATCTTTTCCAAGAAAACCCCAAATGGGGTCACAAAGAATCAGATATGACTGAAAAATGACTGAACAACAATTTATATAGTTGAAGGTTTGCAAAGTTGCTTTACCTATATTATCTCATTTGATCCTCAAAACAATCCTCTGGGTTCATACTATTTTCCTTTTTTTATATTAAGTTGATTACAACAATCATTGCCTGGAGAAACAGAAGCAATGCTTTCACGAAGGTATCCTGTATCCTGTAGACAACCTAGCCAGAAGGAAACACATGAGAAGTTCCAGAAATATCACAAACCCAACAGAGAGGCACAATATCTATCAATCACTCAGCAGGCATTTATTAAACACTTACTTGAGGAATTTCAACTATCTAGACATCTGCTAGGGTCCTCTCTATGTGCAAAGCAGAGCAATTGTTAGATATATAGCTATAGATGGATATAGATGACATGGATAAAATACAAATACATATATTTATGTACTTTCCACTCCAGCCTTGATCTGCTAAGGTCTTGAAACTTCAAGTCAGTGATCATTATAATCAACTTAATATAAAAAAGGAAAATAGTTGGAACTCACAGAGTTGTTTTGAGGATCAAATAAGATGATAGACGTAAAGCACTTTACAAACCTCAAAGCATAGTATAAATGTTAGCTACTGTTCTTGCTGTTATAACTGAATGTGACTGATACAGAAGGAGCAACCTGCTGACAGGCCCTAGGTAACACAGTAGAGAGAGCGAGTGCTGGACTTGGAACTAGGAAAAACTGAGTTCAAATCCTGACTCAAACACTAACAGCTAACATCCTCCCTAGAGAGACACCGGGCACATGAGCATCTATCTCACAAGGTTGTTGTGAGGATCAAATGAGTTACCACACAGAACGTGCTTTGCAAACTTAAAAACACTATGTCAATGCTAGAAAGAAATGAAGAAAGAATGACAGGAACCTTAGGAAAAAGTTACTACTCCAATAGTTTGACATATTCCCTAGAGAAGAGATTCAGAGAGTCTTTTGTTGCTTTTTTAAAGCCTAGGTGGACGTCCAAGGAGTAAAAATCTCTAGGAAAAATTCCATCCAAAGGGGTTTGGAAGGTCTCAGCAACAAAATGCTGATGTTGCAACAAAACTGTTCCAATAACAAAGAAAAAGAAAGAATTGTTTTTTGGTTGGTGGGGAGGTTTGAGGGAGAGTTGTATTTTTTTGGTAATCAGGATTAAATGATTTGCCCAGGGTCACATAACTTAATAGTGTATCTGAGGCCAGATTTTAATTCAGGTCCTCTTGACTCCAGGGCCAGTGCTCTATCCACCATGCCAACTAGTTACCCCCCAAAAGAGAGGTTTCTAAAAAGATTGAAGTGTATATCCTGAAAAAACTAGCCAAATTTGATTTTCAAGAGACATAGGACACAGTCCTTGAGGATGGATAGAAAAGAGTGACAAGCTTCTGGAACACTGAAGAGCAGAGATGAAGCTAGGGCTGAATGGATGCTAGCTACAATTTTTAAAAGGGGGGGGGGCAGAGATTTTAGCAATATTGGGCATGAAATGAAACTCAATGAAGGCATAAGACTACTGCCCCCAAGCAGATGATTTAGAGAACACAGAATTACTTAACTCCTGATTTTCTCTGCCAAGGAGAATGATCTTAGTTCCAACTCAGAATAAAAATGGCTAATTCAGAATCAAAACCAAAGCTAAGTGAGGCGATAAGAAAGCACATATTTGCCTTCAGTGGATACAATGGTTCTCCTGAGTTATGCCATTCTTGGCTCCTCTGCTATTCAGTATTTAATCAGTGATTTCAGAAAAGAATAGATTTTATGCTTTTATGTTTCTCCAACCTAAAGTTAGGAGAAAGAGCTACCATGTTGATTAAGAAAGACAGAATCCAAAATTATCTCAACAGTCTAAAATGTTCATCAGAATCTAACTGGGTGAAATTGAATAGGGATACATGTGTAACATAAGTGCAAGTTAAAAAAGGTCAACTGTACAAGTAGGTGAATTAGAGTGGAAACGCAACAGGTCAATATTCCATGTGGAAAGATCTAGAGACTACAAGTACAATATGAAGGAATACTAACTAAAATTAAAGTCTTTTGAGTAAAAGTACTTAGGCTACATTCATAGAAACTTTGTGTTCAAGACTAGGAAAAGTGATAGCCCTGCTGTATTCTATCATCATCAAAGTATTGTATCAGTTCTGGGCATCACATTTTAGGGAGAACATCAACCAACTGCAGCAGATCCAGAGAAGAGTTACTAGGATAGCAGGGGCACTTAAGACCTTGTGAGCACTGGCTCACAAGTGCTTTTAGAAGCACTGAAAATGTTTACCATAGAAAAGAAAAGACAAGAGGAACATGATTGCAGCACTCAAATACTTGAATGGCTGAGACATGAAAGAAGGATTAGATTTGTTCCATTTGTCCCCTTAAGAGCATTTGTAGAGGCAGACTGAAGGTCTCTATAAGGAAAGACTTCCTCATCATTACTGCCAACTAAAAACAGAAGGGGGTGCCTTGGAGGTTTTCAGGTATCAGCTAGAAAATCCCTACTCAAAGATGTTACACAGCAGAAGTGACAAACTTGCACCAGCAAAAGCCCCAAAAGGGGACCAACTAGATTAAAATGTAACTGAGAAATGTGTGTAAAAAAGTAATGCAACATAGATAATGTTAATTAGTGGTTTTCTAAGTCAGTATGAGGTCAGCAAGGATCTGTTTCTATTTGAGTTTGACACCAGGTTTAGAGGGCATTTTTATGGAAGTTTTCATTGGTCTAGATGACTTCCATGTTTTTTTGTAAATCTTGGATTATGTAATATATAAACTCCAGTTAGTGAAATAGCCTTGGAGACAATTGAAAAAAGTACAAGATCCAAAGCAAAATATAATTCAGATATACATCTAGCAGGTATTTCATTTTCCTTTATTTGTTTATAAGGACATTTGAATATAAGCAAGACAAAGAATGACTTGTATGTATTTTAATTGATAAGATATAGCTGTCCATATGCATTATAAATAATCACTGAAAAACAAAAGAAAAAAATAGAATCTTTAAAAAGAAAAATCATTGTAACCTAATCCTAAGTAAATTATATAGAATAAAAATTTAAGACAATAATAAAGTTCAATATAGATACTTGGAATTGAAAAGAATCTTGGAATTGTAGTGCAGTATGGGATTTTCTACTCAGCGAGGATAGACCCTATTTATTCATATTCAATCAAGCGTATAACATGGGAGTGTTAATTTACTAATTAAAATATGCTTAAATAATATGTTTAGGTTGATGGTACTCTATGGGTGGAAGAAATTGAGTTAAGGTAAAAAGTAACAGAATAATATATAGTCAAAGAGTAGAAAACAAAATGGAATTGGATGACTAATAGTAGATTTAGTTAATTAAATCCAGTAGAATCAGACAACAGGAAAAAAAGACAGAGAATCAAAAAGGAAGAGAGAGAATGTTCCTTGTGATTGATACAGAGAAAAAAGGAGAGAGGAGGATTCAATGGTGTGATATTGGCAGGATTTTTAAACACAGGAAGTTGAAGCAAGGAGAAAATGACATTCCTAAATATTACTGTTCCTCCCCATCACCACCCAAAAATCCAGAAAGAAATTCAGCTCACTATTATTTCAAATTCCATTTTATTTCTCTTGATTTATAGGATGATGTTCCCTTGAGGAGAGGAAGAAAGACCACCAAAAAGCGAGAAGAAGAAGTTGACATTGATTTGGATGACCCTGAGATCAACCATTTCCCTTTCCCTTTCCACGAGCTCATGGTATGGGCTGTCCTGATGAAGAGGCAGAAGATGGCCTTATTCTTCTGGCAACATGGGGAAGAAGCCATGGCCAAAGCACTGGTAGCCTGTAAACTGTGCAAAGCTATGGCTCATGAGGCATCAGAAAATGACATGGTGGATGACATCTCCCAGGAGCTGAACCACAACTCCAGGTAGGCTCATATAGGTATGAGAAGGGAGGAAAGGATAAGTCTAAAAGAATAGAGCTCTGACTCTTACTTAGTTACTTACTTACTTACCAACTTACCCAGGTTGCCCAAAGTGAGCTTCATTTGAGTTGGTTTCAACTGCTAAATCTCTGGCAAAAGAAGTGTAATTACAGAAGGTGGATTTTTAGGGGCCAGTCACACCAACCTAGCCCAGAGAGTGTCTGAGAAGGAGAAGACAAAGCTCCACAAAAAGAACAAATAGCTGATTCTAAAAATATTCCTTGTCATGCACCTTGCTAATAACTAGGAATGCAAATGAGAAACACAAATGGATTCTTTAGGAGGATATTTATTTTTCACTTTATGTGAAGTTTTCTACTATGACTCAAACTGGATGACTGAGTCATCCCTTGGTCTCCAAAATTCAGTTGATTTCAGCCAGGTTTTAGTAAGCATTTACCATATGCATGGTTGTTGTGTTCATCCTTCATTGCCGAAGAAGGCCATGCCATCAGAGAAATGATGACATGATTTGCACTTGACTTTGTTTTGAGTGAGGGAGGGCTGTGCAGGTCACCAGCCTCACTTCTCCTCCAGAGCCATCTGAATCCAGTGACCAGATATTCATCAGAATGACTGGAGATGACCCAGGATGCAGTGGGGAAACTTGGCCTCTTCAGATACTCTCTTAGAGGGACGTAATGCCCATTGAGTGACTAGGCCTCTTTAAGAAGTAGTCAGGGAATGGGCCTTTTAATGAGCAAAAAAAAATAACTAAATGAAGCTGGGAGGGAAAGAGAAACTGTTACTACTGATAATCACTCTAAGCCAGCCATTAAGCGGAGCTTGGCCATTGAAAATGAAAAGCATTTTCACTAAAGGCCCCCTCCATGGATTCTACCTGAGACCGACACCTAGAATTTCTCTTTTATCATTTATTTATTTATTATTTATTAATTTACTTATTTACTTATTTGAAGTTTTCGATGTTCATTTTCACAAAATTTTGAGTTCCAAATTTTCTCCCCATTTCTCCCCTCCCCCCACCCCAAAACGCCGAGCATTCTAATTACCTCTATCACCAATCTGCCCTCCCTTGTAACACCCCTCCCTTCCCTTATCCCCATCTTCTCTTTTGTCCTGTAGGGCAAGATAAATTTCTATGCCCCATTACTGTATTTCTTATTTCCTAGTTGTATGCAAGAACAATACTCAACAGTTGTTCCTAAAACTTTAAGTTCCAACTTCTCTTCCTCCCTCCCTCCCCACCCCTTCCCTTTGGAAGGCAAGCAATTCAATAAAGGCCATATATTGTAGTTTTGCAAATGACTTCCATAATAGTCGTGTTGTGTAAGACTTACTACATTTCCCTCCCTCCTATCCTGTCCCCCATTGCTTCTACTCTTTCTTTTGATCCTGTCCCTCCCCAAGAGTTTTGACTTCTAATTGCTCCCTCCTCCCATTGCCTTCCCTTCCATCATCCCCCCCACTCTGCTTATCCCCTTCTCCCCCACTTTCCTGTATTGTAAGATAGGTTTTCATACCAAAATGAGTGTGCATTTTATTCCTTCCTTTAGTTGAATGTGATGAGAGTAAGCTTCATGTTTTTTCTTTCACCTTCCCCCTTTTTCCCTCCACTGAAAAGTCTTTTACTTGCCTCTTTTATGAGAGATAATTTGCCCCATTCCATTTCTCCCTTTCTCTTCCCAATATATTTCTCTCTCACCCCTTAATTTCATTTTTTAAGATATGATCCCATCCCATTTGACTCACCCTGTGCTCTCTGTCTGTGTGTGTGTGTGTGTGTGTGTGTGTGTGTGTGTGTGTGTGTAATCCCACCAACTACCCAGACACTGAAAACAGTTTCAAGAGTTACAAATATTGCCTTTCCATGTAGGAATGTAAATAGTTCAACTTTAGTAAGTCCCTTATGACTTCTCTTTGCTATTTACCTTTACATACTTCTCTTGATTCTTGTGTTTGAAAGTCAGATTTTCTTTTCAGCTCTGGTCTTTCCTCAAGAATGCTTGAAAGTCCTCAATTTCATTGAAAGACCATTTTTTCCCCTGAAGTATTATACTCAGTTTTGCTGGGTAGGTGATTCTTGCTTTTAGTCCTAGTTCCTTTGACTTCTGGAATATCATATTCTATACCCTTTGATCCCTTAATGTAGAAGCTTCTAGATCTTGTGTTATCCTGATTGTATTTCCATAATACTTGAATTGTTTCTTTCTAGCTGCTTGCAATATTTTCTCCTTGACCTGGGAACTCTGGAATTTGGCTACAATACTCCTAGGAGTTTCTCTTTTCAGCTCTCTTTCAGGAGGTGATCAGTGGACTCTTTCAGCATTTATTTTTCCCTCTGGTTCTAGAATATCAGGGCAGTTTTCCTTGAAAATTTCATGAAAGATGATGTCTAGGCTCTTTTTTTTGATCATGGCTTTCAGGTAGTCCCATAATTTTTAAATTGTCTCTCCTGGATCTATTTTCCAGGTCAGTTGTTTTTCCAATGAGATATTTCACCTTATCTTCCATTTTTTCATTCTTTTGGTTTTGTTTTGTGATTTCTTGGTTTCTCATAAAGTCATTAGCTTCCATCTGTTTCATTCTAATTTTGAAAGTACTATTTTCTTCAGTGAGCTTTTGAACCTCCTTTTCCATTTGGCTAATTCTGCTTTTTAAAACATTCTTCTCCTCATTGGCTTTTTGAACCTCTTTTGCCAATTGAGTTAGCCTATTTTTAAAGGTATTATTTTCTTCAGCATTTTTTGGGGTCTCCTTTTGCAAGGTATTGACCCTCTTTTCATGCTTTCTTGCATCTCTCTCATTTTTCTTCCCACTTTTTCCTCCACCTCTCTTACTTAATTTTCAAAATCCTTTTTGAGCCACGGCCTGAGACTATTGAATATTTATTTTGGATGTTTGGGGTACAGAAGCCTTGACTTTTATATCTTTCCCTGATGGTAAGCATTGTTCTTCCTCATCTGAAAGGATGGGAGAAGATATCTGTTCACCAAGAAAGTAACCTTCTATAGTCTTATTTTTTTTCCCTTTTTGGGGCATTTTCCCAACCAGTTACTTGACTTTTGGGTCCTTTGTTAGGAGGAGGGTAAACTCTGGGGATCTGTAATATTTCAGTTCCTCCAAGGTGGCACAATCAAGCGTGTACACTGATCTGGGAGCAGAAAGAGATTTGTGTGCCCAGAATCTTAGCAGAGTTTCCTCTTCACAACCACCTGGCCTCCAGTTCTGCCAAGCCAGCACTGGGGGCTGAGATTCAAATAAGCTGTGGGGGCAGGGCTGCCATTCAGTATGAGATAAAGATCAGCTGCTGCAGGGCCTCTACACAGGGCTGAGATAACAATCAGCTGCTCAGTGCCCCCAGGGGTTTTACGATCCAACAATGGATGCAGGCTGCTGTAGGGGCTGCTGTGGGAACTGCTGCCACCTGCCCAATGTGACCTCTGCGGCCCCTGCCTGAGGCCAGAGCTATTGGAAGGCCCTTCTCCCTTCTTGGCCAGCTGAAAAAACCCTGTCACTGACCTTTGGCGCCTGTGGGTTGAGGGATCTTCGAACCACTGCTACTGCGACTGAGGATTCTGCCCCCATAGCCTGCTCTCATCCTCCTCCCAGAGCCAAGCCACGTGGTCAAGGCTGGGCTGGGTTCCACTCCCCGTCCTATTCGACAGTCGTTTCCTGTCAGGCTTTCAGGTTACCCTGGGTTGGAAATCTCCTCCACTCTGTTGTTCTGTGGCTTCTGCTGCTCTAGAATTTGTTGAGAGTCTTTCTTTACAGGTATTTTATGGGCTATGGGTGGAGAGCTAGCATATGTAGGTCCTTCTACTCTGCCATCTTGGCTCCGCAACTGAGACCTAGAATTTCTAATGAACATTGTACGTGCACCCACAAGTGTCCAAGGACAAAAAGCAACGAGTCCTTCAGAGGCCTTAGAGTCCAAACCCTTTATGTGATTTGAAAGGAAACAGTTCTAGAAAGCTGGATAGCTTAGTATGCGATCCCTAGTAAGATCCGAGGATTAAAAATGTCAAGGATTTCAAGAGCTTTTGAGCCAGATCCCCTACTGTAACCATAGGAGAAACATAGGCCTAGGTACTATACTAAGCAATGCAGATACAAAACAAAAACCAGTCCTTGCTTTCCAGCATCTTACCTTCTATTGGGGTGGGGAGAGGGGGGGAGAACACTGATAATTTTCCCAATGAAACAGTGACAAGAGAAACAACAGACCCCCTTCTTCTCCTAAACTCCCCTCCTTCTGATCGTATTATAGTTAATATCCATGCACCCTCTATTGGGGGGATAAACTATGAAACAGACAAATAAATGCAATCTAATTTGAGGAAGGAGAGTTAATGAATCATAAAAGGTCTCCCACAGAAAGTAACACCCAAGTTGAGCCTTAAAGGGGGCTAAGGATCCTCAGAAGCAGAGGGTTAAGAGGGAATCTATTCCAAACATTCAGCACAAGGAGGCAGAAGAAGAAATGTCAAATGCAAAAGACTGATGACTTTCTGAAGATTTTATAAATAAAATTCATGATCTGTTAAGGGATGAACTAGAGGACCCTGAAGACCCTCATATCTCCTTGGTTCTGTGAAAATATTAAAGTGCAAAAGAGAATTAAGCAGCATTTGGATCCAGGTTAATTTTAGCAAATGAGTGAAGAAGATAAAGAAATTATGTCTTGGTTCACACATTTGGCAGAACAATCCCTAGTGCTGTTCTAACCATAATGTTCCTTTTTTAAAAAATAGATTTTTATTGGTAGCCTTTGTTTTTATATCACCTGGATTCCCTTCCCCCTTATAATAATTTTTAAAAAGAAAGAAAAAGGTGAGGGAACAAAAAACTGATCAACCCTTTGCAATAGTCTGATATGCAGCATTTTATACTCTGACTTCTGCAAAGTGGGGCTGGACAGTCTTGTCATCCCTCTTACTCAGAGCCAAGCTTGTTCTCTAATTTTACAACATTCCATTTCAGTTCTTTCTGGTTGTTGATCTCATTTATATTGTTGCGATCCTTCCATATGTGGTTTTCTTGACTCTGCTTACTTCACTTGAATTAGTTCATGTACATTTTTCTACATTTCTCTGTATTCATCATGCTCATTTTTTATAGCACAGTAATATTCCATTACATTCATGTACAATCTATTTAGCCATTAGCCATTAATTGGAATCTACTTGGTTGCTGTTATCAATATTGTGATATATACCCAACTTTTATTTTTGTCAATGACCTCCTTGAAGTATATGCCTATCAGTGGAAACTCTGGGTCAAAGAATTTTTTATGTTAGTCATATGTTAGTCATTTTTCTTTTTAACATTTTTAGATATGTTAGTCACTTTTCTTTGCATGATTCCAAACTGCTTTCCAGAATGGTTATACCAATTCACAGGTTAACCAATATTATCTTTTGACCTAGTGATCCAATCAGAGCAGTTAATACTCCCACTCTCTGCCACTCATGTAGAGATAATGTGATATAGTGAATAGAATGCTGGGTATGGAGACAGAAAGACCTGAGCTTAAATCCCGACTATGATATTTACTAACTGTATAATCCTGGGCAAGTCATATAAATTCTCTAAGCCTCAGTTTCCTCATCAATTAAATAAGAGGATTGAACTAGACGTCCAGTAAAGCCTCTTCCAGCTCTAAATCTGACACCCTATCTGATGTGGCACCACAAAGGGAGGTTCCAATGAAATTACTGGTTTTTAAATAACTTATTTAATGAATTCTAGCTGTAAAAAAAAAATGGCAATTTTTTGGAGACTAGAGAAGTTTCAATTCTGCCATTGTAGGCAGAAAATAAACATGGTTGCTGGACAGCTGAAAGATTGCTGAAAAAGTACTGAGAAACTAGAAAAAAAAAGTTAATAAAATTAAAGGTGAAGCAGGATAAATTGCCCAGGTGGTTGGCATTAGCCACTTCTGTTTTTAACTGTCATTCTTTTCTTTTTAATACATCTCTCTACTTCCCCCTCAATCAAAAAATATTTACTAAAAACCTATTATATGTCAAGCACTGAGGATACCCAGTGAGAGCAAAAGATCACAGTCTAATAAGAGAGGTAAAAGGCAAACTATGTACAAACAAGCTATATACAGGATAAACTGGAAATAGTCAACAAAGGAAAGGCACTTAAATTGAGAAAAAGCATTCTAGGCATGAGGGACAACCAGTGAAAATTCCCAGAATGAGAACATGGAGTGTCTTGGTTGAGAATCAGCAGAGGTCAGTGTTACTGAATTGAAAGGGGATGAAGAGGAAAGAGGGTAGCAAGAAGCCTGATTCGCAATAGAGTCCCTCAAGCAAAACAATTCAATATATTGACCATGTGTAAAAATGTACGTCTCATTCTGCATCTCTACTACCTCAATGACATACATCACCATCAGTTTTCTGAAGTCATGACTGCTCATTACAGTGATCAGTCATTATCCAATTCTTCCTTAGTTTCCCTTCCCTGCCAACTGCCTATCAGGGCTTTGAGGTAGGAGGAAGGTCACTGTAATTCTCCCAATGAAACAGTGACAAGAGAAACAACATATGCCCTACTTCTCCTAAACTCCCCTCTTGATCATATGGTCAATATCCATGCATCCTCTATCAGACTAGAATGCTCACCAGAATCCTATCCCGCCTCCTAGAAGCCTGCCATCAGGCACCACAGTTCTCTATTTCTTTTAGTTCTGAACACAGAAGCTGGTCCCTTAATATGCAAATAGATAGGTATGAATGAGGGCTGGGTCAAGCCCCAGAGCAAAGATTTAGAACGGTATCCCAGGAGTTGGCTGCTTAGTGGAATTTCTTGGATCTCCTCACAAGGGCCAGCCAACTCTCCAGAGCAAAGCAGGATTCGAAGATTTGCAGCTTTACCTCATTCTGGTTAGGCTCGTCTTTGTAAGAAGAGGTCTTTTTTATCTCAGCAGTCTTCCAGACCCCTTGATTCTGCTCTTTGTACAATCTCAGAGTGTAACAGCAGCGGCATGAAAAAGAGACCCATAGGCTGAAAACATGTGAAGCATTTCTAACTTCAGAAAAAGAACGCCAGTGTTCCATCAAAGGGAAGAATGAGAACTGAAGGCAAAACCCAAGGTTAATCTCAACCAAGTCCCCAGTTACCAACTGAAAAGCTTAAGTATAAGGGTCAAATTTGTTCTTCTATTCTGCTCCTGACTGTTCACAAATAAATATGTTTCTCAGATTGTTTTGTCTCAGGTTCAAGGCTGTGAGCCAAGTTTCATAATAAACTACCAATCTACAAGAAATTTTTCCTCCAAGAAAAGCTCCATTCCTAAGCACATGTAAACTAACTGGACCCTGCAACAATAACTTGTCCTTCTGGGAAATACATATGACAGGTTGGTCTTGTTTTGAGCCAGTGACCTTGGGTATGACCCATGAAAATCACACAGTCAGAGCAGAATGGATGGGTCATCCATAGCTTCTGGGACAGGGTCCAGGGATGCTGGAAGTAATCCCACTGCAACTACAATCCAGGCTTACTGTCAAAACACTAGACAGCTTCCATCCACTGATGCAGTAGCTATATGGAAATAAGAATTAGCAACAGGTGGGATACAACTGCTGGTTCCGATAATCCCTGATCTGAAATAACTGGGCATTTCCCCTCCCCTAGTTTGTGATGATTGAATAACTATTGTTCCCTTAGGCTATGCTGATTGGTAGAGCTGCCTTGCTGCTAGTACCAATTCCCTATGCTTTATTACTCTCAGCCAAACTTGGATGGGTGGTCTCTATTTCCACAACAGCCTGATAATTGACTAACAACAGTGTAGGGGGACAGAAACCTGCCAAACTGAGTGTATGTCCAACAATGCCACATGTGAAGTATCAGCCCATTAGCACTTAACATTGGGAATCTAATCAGGTTTCTGGATAGGTGATGCAAAAATTATTTTTAATGTCAAAGTAATAGCTCAGATAGGAGATATTGAAACAGAGCTAACAAAACATAGAATAGGGGAAAGGTCAGTCATCTGATTCGGAGAGAGAAAACCTGTATTCAAATATCAGCTCCACGATTTAGTACCTGTGTGTCCTTGGGTAAATAGCCTGACCTCTTTCAACCTTAATTCCCTTATCTGTAAAATGAGATTTACCATCCATAAAATTAAATGGTTCCTAATATACTTTTGACTCCAGAACCCTATATCCTCTAGAGGGGAAAAGTTTTTTGTTTGTTTGTTTGTTTTTTAACTAAAAGGAGAGCATTTCAAGTAGTCTTGTCCTGAACTATCCTCTTTCTGCCTCAGTACCTAGTTTACATGTTGCTTACCCATTAGACTATGAGGTCCTTGAGAGAAAGGACTGTCCTTTGCCTTTCTTTGTAACCCCAAGTGCATGGCACAATGCCTGAACATAGTGGCAATTAATAAATGTTTTCTGACATATGGCATATAGCACTTTGAAAGCATGCTTAAATTCTGGTAATACAAAGGAGGGCAAAAGCAGTTGCTCTGATTTCTGAACCTGAATACAGAGTTCACACTCTAATGGGAAAAACCACGTGCAAACAACTACGTAGGTATACAGGACAAATCGGAGGTAATCTCAGCGGGAAGTCACTTACACTAAGGAGAGAGGGGCAATTGGAGAAGCCTTCCTGCAGAAGGTAAAATTTGAGCAGAGTTTTTAAGAAAGCTGGTAGGATGAGGTGAGGAGGGAAAACATTCCAAGCTTGGGGGACATCCAGTAAAAACGATGAGTCCCTAAGACTGTATCCCCAAGAGATCATAAAAATGGTCCCACATGTACAAAAATATTTAGAGCATCCCTCTTTGTGGTGGCCAAAAACTGGAAATCAAGGGGATGCCCATCAATCAGGGAATGGCTAAATAAATTATAGTATATGAATGTAATGGAATACTATTGTGCTATAAGAAATGATGAACAGGAAGACTTCAGAGAGGCCTGGAAAGACTTATTATATGAACCGATACTGAATGAAAGGAGCAGGACCAGGAGAACTTTGTACACAGCAACAACCACAGTGTGCGAAGACTTTTTCTGGTAGACTTAGTACTTCATTGCAATGCAAGGACTTAAAAAATTCCCAGTGGACTCTGGAGGCAAATTGCCTTCCACATCCCGAGAAAGTACTATGGAATTCCATCACAGAATGAAGCAGACCATTTTCTTTTGTATTATGTCTTGTTTTGTTTTTTTTTTTTTTTATGATTTCTCCCATTCATTTTAATTCTTCTATGCAACATGACTAAGGTGAAAATGTTTTTAATAGGAATGTATGTGTAGAACCTATATAAAATTGTATGCTGTCTCAGGGAGGGAGTGGGGAGGTAGGGGGAAAGAAGGGGAAAGGAAGGGGAAAAAAAAATCTAAGATATATGGAAATGACTGTAGAACACTGAAAACAAATAAAATAATTTTTAAAAAAACCATGAGTCGAAAGCTGGGTGTTAAGTGCAAAGAACAAGAAGGCCAATGTCATTTGATTATAGCTTATATGGAAAGAAGTTAAAGCATAAATAGACCACAAAGATAAAGAGGGGCCAAGTTGTGAAAGGCCTTAAAAGTCAAATGGTGGTTTGTTGAGGGTTTTTTTAATTTGATTCTGGAGGAAATAGAAAGTCACTGGAGTCTGAGTAAGGGAGTCACACTGACATAATAGAAATATATGACAAATAGAAAATCATTGACAGGTAAGTGGAAGATGGTCAGAAGACCAGCTGGAAGGCTCTTGCAATAGTTCAGGCATGAAGTGATGAGAACCTTCACCAAAGTGATGACAGTCAGAGAAGGGGATATGTATTAGAGACATTCTGAAGGTAGAAATAGTAGGACTCTGCAAACACACCTCATTTGATCCTCAAAATACTCACAGATATGTGGATGGGCTGGCTCTGGATAGAAAGAATTCAGGTCTCAAGGTCAGCACAGCCTAAAATGAACTGTGGAGGAGATAAAGGTAGAGAATGATTTTAGATTTAATGAGACAGATGAGAAAACTGAGACTGAGAGAAGTTAAATAACTTGCCAAGGATTGAGCAACTAGCAAGTATCTGAGTGCAGGTTTGACTTCCAAGTCCAAGGCTCTATCTCCTTCACCTTCATGTGTCTTTCCCATGCTGGCCCATCACCAGAAGAACTTTCCCCATCTCCCCACTAGCACTTCTACTGAAACCAGCAGAAATCACAGGGAATTAAACAAACTGAAGCTCTTCCAGACAAGTGAAAGCCTTCTTCACTTTTAAGGATTTCCAAGAGAAAGATCCTACCACTTTCCTCAGTTAACCGCTGGTAACCACTTTATCATCAAAATATTCTAACATAGGTCCCTCATGGTTCAGTTTAATATCCATTCCCTCTTGTTGAATAATCAATGGTGAATATACCTTATGATTGTACATTCCCTCCTTCTTAAACTCTAAGGATCAATGATTTCACTAGAGTGATAACTCATTACTTCCTACTATATAGATCACAATCACTATGTACTTTAGTCTATGGCAGGGGTGGGGAACCTGCGGCCGGGTCATATGTAGCCTTCTACGTCCTTGGGTAAGGCCTTTTGACTGAGTTCAAGTTTTACAGAAGGAATCCTTTTATTAAGGGAATTTGTCCTGTGAAGTTTGGATTCAGTCAAAGGGATGAACTTGAGGACCTAGAGGGCTGCATGTGGCCCTTGAGTCTGCAGGTTCCAGCTCACCCCTTGTCTATGGTGTTTGTGTGTTTCAGTGGCTAAAAAAAAAATTATCATCATCATTGTTCTGTAACTTATCAGTTGAAGAGCCACTCTGGTTCTAGTTCTTCAAAGATAAAGAGCCAATTTATCACTGGGTCTATATCAAAAGTTTTCTAGCTTGTTGGATATCTGAGATAGCTAATTGGTATAACAGATAGATCACGGAACTTGTAATGTGGAAGACCTTAATTCAAGGCCTGCCTTGTACATTTATTAGATGTGTGTGACCTTGGACAAGTCCCTTAACTTGTCTGAGCCTTAGTTTCCTCATCTGTAAAATGGGGGTGATAACAGCACCTATTTCATAGTTTTATTGTGAGGATCAAACAAGGCAATATATATATAAAACACTTCACAAGCCTTCAAATGTTCTGTAAATGCTGGCTATTATTACCATTATTGTAATAGCTTTGAAGAACCCAGGGCTACCTCCCCGCTGCAGTGTGGCGCCTGCTTCTGGGCAGAATAATCCAAATTCCGCTTGATCATGATAACATTTACTTAGTACTCTAAGGTCTGCAAATCTGTAAAATATGCATCTCATTTGTTCTTCACAACAACCTGATGAGGTGGCTGATATTATCATCTCTACCTTAAATGAGAATACAGATTCAGGTATGGTCAGCTCCAAGTCATCTCTCATATTCCTCTGAGCTCTTAACTCTGGCCTTAGGGAGAATATAGATCATAGAACTGGAAGGAATGGATAAATCACGGAGCATAGAACTCTTGAGATCATTTAATTCAGCTCCTTTATTTTACAGAGGAGATAACTGAGGCCAAAAGTCATAAACATGGCCAAGCTGGGACTTGAACCCCAAGTGTCCTGACTCCCAGTCCGGTGATCTTTCCCATCATACCACTGCAGCTCAACAGCCACTTTGGAGGTCTATCCCTGGTTTCCATTTCTTATCACCTCTCCCCCCTCTCTTCAATCCTCCTATTACCTTCGACGTTGCAGGGACTTCGGACAGTTGGCTGTGGAGCTGCTGGACCAGTCCTACAAGCAGGATGAGCAGCTGGCAATGAAACTGCTGACCTATGAGCTGAAGAACTGGAGTAATGCCACATGCCTGCAGCTTGCGGTGGCTGCCAAGCACCGAGACTTCATCGCCCACACCTGCAGCCAGATGCTGCTCACGGACATGTGGATGGGCCGGCTCCGGATGAGAAAGAATTCAGGTCTCAAGGTCAGCACAGCCCAAAATGAACTGTGGAGGCGGTGGGGATAGAGAATGAGTTTAGATCTTATGAGCTTGGTCTATGATAGGACTGGCATATTCCTTGCTGTAGGGCATACCATAAGCTTGAGAGAGAGCCCTTCTCTGGGTTCAGTGACAAAGAGAGTCTCTCTCCCTAGGAAAGATGTCATAGCAGAGTCATCCTGTACTTACCTAACCTCTCATTACTCATAGCAAAACCTAATGCTTTCCTTTCATGTTAAAAAGGAAACCTGGAATTTGTTGAACTGTGCTCAAAGTGGAGGAAAAATGGGAAGAGGAGAAAGGAAAAAAATGGTAGGAAAGGGGCAGACAAAGAGATTAAAGAGAAAAGAAGGCAAAATAATCCTTAATAACTTTAGAATCTGGAATTTCAGCATGACTACACTGAAGCTTACCTCTATATTATCTATGAAACTGAGTTTGCTAAGCAAAATCAATTTATACAGATATTTAAAAGACCCTAACTACACAAGACAGAACCCTGGATTTTGATGGATCTGGATTCAAATTCCAGTTCTTCAATTTACTGTGTGAAAATGAATTTGGGCCAATGATTTTCCTTCTCTGTGCCTCAGTGTTAAAATAAGGGGTTCCAATGAAATTAATTTCAGCTTTAAGATTCTGTATGTACATTTCCTATGTATAGGACAGGAAGCTAGCTACACTTACAATATAAACCATAGTATGTTTAAGCCAATTAAAGAAAGTAAACTGTTTTCAACAACACTCCTCACCCCAAATCACCTTAGGGAGATGCACTTGCATGGCCAAAATTGGTAAGCAGATGCAAGTGTCTTTTATCTTTTTAAGCAATGCTAAAAAGTTCTTTGACAATACTGTTAGCCATTATAATTGCTTTACATGCTCCATCTGTAAAACAAGGACTTTAGCGATTATGGAATCCAACATCTTTTTATGAATAAAAATCTTTGAGGCCCAGAGAAGTGAGGTGAACTTTTCTATGAATTATGTTTAAATGTATGTGTTAATTGATGTAACCTCCTTAAGAGCAGGAACTGTTTGTGTCTTAGCTTTGTGTCTTCTGTACCTAGCCTGGACCATTGTAAACACTATGTTTGTTGACTGATTGGAGTCCAGGCCAAGAAGATGCTCATTTTTGCCTCTCTACTCAAATAGAATTATCAGTGTTTGCCTGTTGGTAAAACTGTTTTCAGTTTTCCCACCACCATGAGGTTTCTCCTCACTTGCATGACGTTCCCCTACTGAACTGCAAATAATTGCCTTAGTATCAGATACTTCCATTCACACCTATGCACATAGCAAGAAGCCTTAGGCCCCATTTCCTCTGACACTAAGCAACCACCATCATCTTAATCTGTTAAATGTGATGATTATTGTCATTATCATTGCTTTAGGTAATTCTAGGAATTCTACTTCCTCCTTCAATTCTCAGCTTGGAGTTCAAGAACAAAGATGATATGCCTTACATGTCTCAGGCCCATGAGATCCACCTCCAAGAGAAAGAACCTGAGGAACCAGAAAAGACTGTCAAGGAGAAAGAGGAAGAAGATATGGAATTAACAGTAAGAAAAGTAGCGTAGGCTTGGTCTCCTATGGTATGAAATGACTGCCTCTGCTTTCTTTGTGGCTACAAGCTTGGGCAAAGAGCTATTGCCTGCACTTTTTAAAAGATTTAAATTTAAAAGATTTTTAAAAGCATTTAAAAGATGCATGTGATTAGACATTAAAATGAGAAGCTTGGGACACTTTCCTTCTAGATATCGAAAGAAATTCTGATACCTTTGTATATCAAGGAAGTCAAGGTGGTGCAGTGGACAGAATGGGGGATTTAGTCAGGATCCCTAGGTTCAGATCCTGACTCTTACTTATGAGTGACCTTGGGTAAAATCCTTACATTCTCCATTTCCTCATTTGTAAAATGAGGGAGTTGAATTAGATGACCTCTAATATCCTTTCCAGCTCTGAAACTCTTCAGTGGGGCTGAGGGCCACAAGAGAAAGCATGAAATTCAAGAGCATAGCACCCCAAATACTCTAAACACACAGCACTAGGGAACAGGGATGTAAGGAAACAACCTCAGTGTATTCAGAGAAACCTTGTAAGTTTGGTGAGCATCTAACCTCACTCGGCTTCATTTAGCAGACACTGCTCTGCCAATCAGAACCTCAACCTTCATTTTTTGGGGGGGATTCAGGTTCGCAAATGCATTAATTGAATTTTGTGGTTTCTATGGTTGGCTTTTATTAGCTTTTCTCTAAGTACAATTATCCCCACACAAATGTTTTATGCCACAGGCTGGATCAGGCAGCTGGGGAGGGGACAGCCTCCTACAACACCTACTTTGATGATGTGATGTTCCCTGGAATTTGTCCAAGGGCTAAAAATATTATCCTGTCTACTGGGGGGGAAAACAAAGGTTTTCTTTGTATCTTTGGAGACACTGAGCAGGAGCCATAAAGACTTCCTTAATCCCCTACCCCCATCCAGTGGAGTACTGTCACTGCCTAAAAGGGATTTTCTCACTTAGGGAGGGAGGAGGAGAAGAGAGGGGCCAAAAGGCATCACTGTCTTTAAAAATGGGATAATAATAGTACCTATCTCACAGGGCTGTCATGAAGATCAGAGGAAATAATCTATGCCCCTGAACTCTACAGCTGAAAGGGAGTTCAGAGACCATCTAACCCAATCTCGTTTTACAGATGGGGAAACTGAGGGACATGGTTAACGCATAGTAGTTCACACAGGTGGTATGCATCACAGGTATGAATAGACCCCATTCCTCTGACTCCTGAGCTTTTCCACAGTATCACACCACTGGAAGTCAACATACTTTCCATTAAAATGATTCTGTCTCCTGATTAATCATTGACAGATTCTAACACATTGGTAGAGGTTTTATTAAAGTCCAATAAATTCATAGAGAAGTAGTGTGATATAATGGATAGAAGGCGGGCCTTAGAGTCAGAAACAATTAGGTTCAAGTCAAGTCCATCAGGGGTACAAAAAGAGGCAAAGAGTTCCTTCCCTCAAATAGCTTTCAATTTATTGAGGGAGACAACACACAAATAAATGCAAACAAGCTATATACTGGATAAAAGGGAAATAAGTAAGAGAAGAGTTCTAGAATTAAAGGCTTTCTGTAAAAGATGGGATTTTAGTAGAGACTTAAAGTAAGCCATGAAAATCAGTAGAAGGAATTGAGGGAAAACATTCCAGACATGAAAGACAGAAAGAGAAAGTGCCCAGTGCTAGGAGATGAATTATCTTATTCATGGTACAGCTAAGAGGTCAGTGTTACTGGATCAAGGAGTAGATGGTAAAAAGTAAGGTAGGAGGGGCTAGGTTATGAAGGGCTTTGAATTCCAAACACAGCATTTTATATTTGTTCCTGGAGGCAATAGGTAGCCTGGAGTTTACTGAGTAGCGTGATGACATCATTAGAATGGGATGAGTGGGGGGCTGAGAAGGCCTTACATTAGAGTGCTAGTAGTGTCAGAGGAGAGATCATATTTGAGAAATGTGACAAGGTCTTGACTACAGATTGGATATGGGGGCGTGAGAAAAAGTGAGGAATCCAGCATGACTCTTGGGTTGTGAACCTGAGGAACTGTGAGGATAGTGTTGACTTCAACAATAATAGGGAAGGAGGGCAAGGATGGAAAGGTAATAATGAGTTCTGTTTTGGTTATGCTAAGCATAGAATGTCCAAGACATGTGAAAGGCAGTTATCCAGCCTTTGGCATACTAGCTGTGTGACCCTGGACAAGTCAATAAACCTCTCAATGCTGCCCCCACCCCACCCCCAACTCTCTAACTGGAGTAGTTAGTAGTGGAGGAAGTTTTCATATCTCTACCCTGGAAATTTCTACAAGTGAAATCATAGGTCTGGACCAAAAGAAGGAGAAAAGTACATCAGAAAGGAAGTATAGCAAAGAAAATAGAAGATAGGTCTCAGAAAAACCTAGGAATAAGTTGTATCTCATGATATACACAACCTGGATGACCCTGAACAAGTGCTCCAAGCAATCTACTGAGACTAGAAGTTACAGATGAGTTGCTGATCTTTATTGGTGGAGGCAGTTTCCCTATACCAATGAAAATCAATTTATGTATATATATATACACATACAGATGTGTATGCACGCATACATGCATATATCTGTATATGACATTTTCATTTGTATGAAGTGCTAGCGATTGTGCTAAGTGCTTTACAGTGTTTATCCCATTTGATCCTTACAATCCCCCATTTTGCAAATGAGAAAACAGGCAAATAGAAGTCAAGTGACTTGCCCAGGATCATACACCTAGTAAGTGTCTAAGGCTGGATTTGAACTTGGCTATTCTTGACTCCGGGCCCAGCACTCTATATCCTGTACCACCTAGCTGCCTTAAATTCCAGACAAAAACTCAAAAGTACTTCATAGTCCATTATAGATATGAATTTATATATATGTGTGTGTGTGTGTGTGTGTGTGTGTGTGTGTGTGTGTGTGTGTGTGTGTGTGTATAAAGAGAGACAGGGTGAGTTTTCTATAGCTAGATGGAAGCTAGGTTGAATAGCTGACATAAGAATAGGAAATATCATGCCCTCTAGGAAAGTATTAGCACAGATTTTCATAGGCCCCATCTAATCAAACAAAACATAATGGGTAAAAATGTAAAGTTCTACACTGGACTCAAAAACTCAACTGTTCTCATGTGGGGGGGGAGTTAAACAACAGTTCAGATGAAAATTTGAAAAGGACTTGAGTACCTTGTTCATCAAATAAAATAATGTAAATTATTTCCTTTGCAATGTGCTATAGAGATGTGTTATTACATATGTACATGGACTACTACACATATTTTGAAAATAAATGATATGAGAGGAAGATTTCAGTTAGACATAAGAAAAAGCTTCCTAATCATTACTACCATCCTAAAGTGGGATGAGCTGCCTTGGGAGGAAGTGAGTTTCTTACTTCTGTCAGCCCAAGCTCCTGCTCTGAGATAAATCAGACCAAAGGACCTAAGAGGTTCTATCAACTCAGATTTTATGAACTTTTAAGCAGGATCCCACTGCCCAGTAAGCAACAGGAACCCCCTGTGCTGAGTACAAGGTGGTGTATATGTAGGAAATTAGGGCAGCTAGGTGGCACAGTAGATAGAGTGCTGGGATTGAAGTCAGTAATGCTCATCTTTCTGAGCAAAATACCTTCCAGACATCAATGCAGGGCTCATATCTATAATAGACTATGAAATACTTTTGAATTTAAGGCAGCTAGGTGGTATAGTGTATAGGGTGCTGGGCCCAGAGTCAAGAATAACCAAGTTCAAATCCAGCCTTAGGCACTAGTTACGTGATCCTGGGAAAGTCCCTTGATCCTGTTTGCCTCAGTTTCCCCATCTGTAAAATGAGCTGGAGAAGGAAATGGCAAACCACTCCAGTATCTTTGCCAAGAAAACCCCAAATAGGGTCAAAAAAAAGTTGGAAATGACTGAAAACAACTGAACAACAATATGTATGAATATATTGTCATTCTTACAGTGAGACTCACACCTTCCTCAATCCGAGGCCAGTACTCTTTGTACTACACCCCAATGCCTTTGTCCAGCCTCAGACATATAATATTTATATGACCCTGAGAAAATTACTTATTCTCTCTGTTCCCATAAAAGCTGCATAGAAGGAGCACTGGCAAAGGACGTTATTCACAGGGCTCCCTATACTGATGAAACCACAAAACTAAAACAAAACAAAAACTTCAAGACCTGGAATATCAATTTTATATTTAAGCTTAAAGATATGACTCAAGAAATATAACAGTAGAAGCAACTGTTCTCTTATAACTGAGAACCTGAAAGATGATCTAGTCACTTCTACTCACCATGGCGCACTTAAAGATCTGAATCTATGGACAATTGTGGGACATAAGTAGTGAAACCCTGGAAAAATACATTCTCCTTGCACAGGAAGACCACATTATTCCCCAAAATTCAATCTCAGGGAAAAAGAGCATCTGTCACTGACTGTCATGCTGAACTACCTCAACCAAACAAAAGACATACCACTGAAAGTTCCTGCCTAAATGAATCTTGGATACAAGACGTTCTCGGGTAGAAATGATGCAGCCAAGTGAAATAAATTGGTAGGTTGGTGGAATCTGTATTGAAAAACAGCCACCACTTAAATTTTAGACAGCTAGGTGGAATAGTACATAGAGCGCCTCACTTGGAATCAAAAAAGACCCAAGTTCAAATCCAACAGTACACATTTACTACTTGTGTGACCTTGGTCTCTGTCTGCCTCAGTTTCCTCATCTGTAAAATGGGGGTAATAACAGCACCTACTTCCCAAGGTGGTTGTGAAGATAAAATGAGATAATATTTGTAAAAACTCTTGGCTCAGTGGTTGGCACATAGCAAACTGCTGTATCTTTGTCCTTTGGTTATTTCATTTGGGGTTTTCTTAGCAAAGACATTAGAGTGGTTTGCCATTTCCTTCTCCAGCTTATTTTATAGATGAGGAAACTGAAGCAAAAAGTTAAGTGACTTGCCAACAGCCACATACAGTAAGTGTCTGAGGCCAGATTTGAACTCAGGAAGATGAGTCTTCCCAATTCTAGGCCCAGCACTCCATCCACTGTGCCACCTAGCTGCCCAAAGGCTATATACATGTCAGTTATTGTTAGAATTATCATCATTTCAAATCCTGCTGCCAGGTACCATCTATGTGACACTAGGCAAGCCACCTATCTTTTCTCAGCCTCTGTATCCTCATCTGTAAAATGGGGGTCAGAGTAGCTCACACCTCACAGGGTTGTTGTGAGGATCAAAGACAGTGCTTTGTAGACCTGAGAACCCCACATTAATGTTAGCTATGAGTGCTCCACTTAGGCTCTGCCGCTTCCAGAGAACTGGTTTGTATTTATATTGAGATGAATTTTTCACACTAAAAGATGTGAATAGAAGAATTTAAATCATGTCCCAAGTGACAGGAAATGTACACCATATCAATAACAACTTCCTCTCTGTCCTATATTACAGAGGATTTATTTATATTTAGGTTTCTGACTAAAATAGTGTATTCTATCTTAGTCAAGGACTTTTTCCCTTCTTTCTCCTAAAATTACATCAGTACATCAAGGACCTGGGACTTTATCAGCATGTGGATCTTCTTCCACTAATACAGATTATAACAACTAGCCGTCACACAGAGCTTTGAGCACTAGGTGGTGCAATGGATAGGCATTTAACCCTGGTTGCCTCAGTTTCCTCATCTGTAAAATGAGCTTGAGAAGGAAATGCAAACCACTGCAGTATCTTTGCTAAGAAAACCCCAAAAGGGGTCAAGAAGAGTTAGACACAACTGGAAAACAAGTGAACAACAACACATGAAGGCTTAGGGTTTGTGAAGTTGTCTATATATGTTTTAATTCTCACAACAGCCCTGTAAACTAAATATGTTTAACCTCATGATATAGATGAGGAAGCTAAAGCTGAGAAGGGTAACTGAGTTGCCCTGGATCAAAGGTCTAGTGTCTAGGGCAGGATTTGAATTCAGCTCTCCTTGACTCTAAGTCCAATACTATCTATTTTCACCAAAAACTAACATATAGTGACGTATCTCCAAGCAATGAGCCTATCTGAGCCTAGCTAGGTTAATCCCTAAATGGCAAAATAGGTCATTACTAGACCAGCATATGATGCCTTTCCAACACAGCAGGACGTGCCTGAGGTTACACTTCAATAGTCTGGCCTTTAAGAATCCAGAGTCACCACAACCATTCTATGAAGAAGCATCTATTCCACACTGAATCACCAAAGAAAGGCTCTAGTGAAGGCTTACAAATAAAAATATACTCAGATTGAATTATTTAATACTAATGATTTATGGGAAGGCATTTTACGTTCACCCACTAATATAATTTCATTTCAAAATAAGATTAGTATTCCAGGTTCATATGTGATAACTCACATTTCTATAGGGCATTACAAAGGTCATAATTTACATTACCTCATTTAATGAGCAGGAAAAAAATTATTCTTTGGTCTTGACCACAATCCCATGAGGTAGATAATACAAAAATTATCATCTGCATTTTGAGGAAACAGACATTAAAAGGTGAAAAAACTTTCCCACTTATAAAGTGACAGTCCTGGGACCCAATTGACATCTTCTGAATCCCAAAGACAATGACCTTTTGACTCTACCATGCTTCCTCTCCATATATGTAGATTGTCTCACTCTAGATTAACTTCTTTATTCTTTAGAGATCCATATCTATCCTGCTGGGAAATTCATATTTGCACTTTTCACCTTTTTTCATCTTATTTCCTCAAAATGCAGATGATAATTTTTTTTGTATTATCTACCTCATGGGACCAAAGAATATTTTTTCCTAATCATCAAATGTGACTTTGAGTCTTTTAAATCCTCCTCCTTAAAAAGTTCATTCCCTTCTTTTCCTCCCGACAAAAAAAAAAAATCAGAAATATTGGTTATTAAAGGTAGAGTTAATGAAATGTCTGAAACGCTTTGCCTGCAGCCACCAAATATCAAGGCTTCTCAACATACATTAAGTCCTTGTTACTTTTGAATGCTCTAATGCTTTTGTGATTTCACCAGCACTGTAACCCATCCATGCCTGTTCCTCCTGTACAAAGTGCATTCATAGGTGTGGGTTCAAGTCCCACCTTGGATACTTATTATCCCCATGGCTGTAACGCCAATGTGATACCCATAGCAGTCACTATGGATTTGCATGTGAGGGTAAATTCACAAAATATAAACTTTTTTCTTCAAAGATGAAACCAAGATATTTATAAAGATATCAGAGAGCCAATTCCACCATGGTAACAATAATGTTTGTACACATTATTGGTATTGTTTATTGGTGAAGGGAGCACCACCATCCCCAAGCCTTCTGTCCATTAGGCCTCCCCGCACACAAGCTTCCCTAGGCAAAATTCCTCCCTCTCTCACTCAAGCTAGCTGCTCTGCCTGAGCTCTGTCTAGCACTCCCAGCTCTGCCCTTCTTGCTCCACGCATCCAGCAAGGTGATTCAAGTTGTGGATTGGGCCAAAGCTCAAAGCAGGTCACATTGACCTATTAAAGGACAGGGAAGATCTTCAAATTTCCTTACCAGTACAATGGCAGGGAAAAAGTCACCTTATCTGAGGCCTCAGTTTCCATATCTGTAAAATGAAAGGGAGATGAGGGTTGGACTTGATGAATTCTAATCTAGGACCCTTGGTTCTAAGAGTCTATACCAACAGAGTATAAGCTGTCTGATGGGTTCTGCTTATACACATACACACACACACACACACAAACACACACACTTACACACACATGTTTATGTTTATATATATATAAAACATATATACACACACATTTACTTATACATATACACATATATATTTCCCTTTCCTGAGAGGTACTAACTACATTTTTTCCTTTATTAAGAACAACAACTTTTATATAATGTTTTAAAGTTTTCAAAGCACATCACACAAGTGATCTCGTCTTAATCTCAGAACAGCCCTATGTGGCAGGCACTGCAAGTATTTTTATCCTCATTTTACAGAAAGAGAAAATAGACTTAGAGAGGTTAAGGGGTTCAGACTTGTTCAGGGTCTCACAACCAGCAAGTGTCTGAGGACGGATTTGAGCAACAGGCTTCCCAACTCCAAGTTCATTGTTTGATCTAATACATGATAGAGAAAGTTTCCATTGACTCCACAGCAGCAGCTCCAGCATTAACCCAGGCTGGCATATGATGGCATCATTTTTGAATGTTGCCTTTTCTTATGGCTAATATGTCCACCTATTGAGGAGGGTAGAAAGGGGATTCTCTTTAATAAATAATGAAACAATCCACAGCAGTATCACTTTCATTGTAGGCAATGCTGGGTCGAAGCAATGGGGAGTCATCAAGGAAGAAGGATGAAGACGAAGTCCAGAGCAGGCACAGATTAATCCCCCTTGGAAGAAAAATCTATGAATTCTACAATGCACCTATTGTGAAGTTTTGGTTCTACACAGTAAGCATCTCTCTAATTATTTTTCCTAATCATGATAGAGTCCCAAAAAGGAGTCACTGCCACTTTAAAGGAACACATGGCTCAGTCTATATCATGATGCAAGGGCCAGGAATATAGGAATAAAAACCAATGCTGAAATTTTTTAACTCCTTTAACAGGATTTGCTGAATACTGTTAGGAGAGATTCCTATGACTAGTTTCTTTGATCCACATTTCTGCAGGCTTATTATAAATGAAAACTATTAACGAAATTCAACTAGTAACTATCAGAGCTTAAATTTGAAGCCAGGATTCCCATAATTCCAAATTCAGTATTCTTTCAACTAGAACACAATGCCTCCCACAGAATGCTCTCTCTTGTCAACCTCTGCCTCCAGGAACCCTTAGCTCCCCTTTCGGACTCAATTCAACTGCCACCTCCAGTATAATGCCTTTTCCAATTTCCTCAGTCATCAATGCTCCTTCCTCTGCCCCACCACTAAAAATTACTTGGTTTTTATTTTGTACATATCTTAACTTTAGTTCTCTCTCCATGTTGTCATTCTCTCACATCTAGACTCATTGGCAAGGAATGTTTTCACTTTTGTTTTTGCATCGGCATCATTTCTTCTGTAGATCAGGAATCTACAGGATAGAGTACATGCTGACTGTGACACTGTAAAAGGAAAAAAGGGAAGGAGGATGAAGGAACAAAGAATCCTGATGAAGACTAGAGGGAGAGACAGAAAAATTGATGATAATTACTTATGGAATGCAATGAATGGATTTAAATATAAATGGTTACTAAGCAAGTTAATTCGGTTGTAGTGGTACTCAATGTTAAGTTTTTAATAAAACATTGGGGTTTGGTTTGGATTTCTTAGGATGTATGGAAAGGATAGAATTTCAACAGGTAAAGAGGAGAAAGAGAAAAATTGAAGAGATAAAAAAGAAAGACAGGGTCATAAAGCCATCCATCCGTTTTGACTAGAGCACAGAATAAATAGAGAGAGTCATGTTAAGTTTCTAATAAAACATTGGGGTTTGGTTTGTTATTTTCTTTTTTTAGGATGGATGGAAAGGACAGAATTTCAACAGGGAAAGAGGGAAAAATTACAGAGATAGGAAAGAAAAGCATTGTAGAACCACCCATCCACTTTGGCTAGAGTACAGAGTAAATAGAGAGTAATAGACGAAAAGAATAGAAAGGCTGGCACCAGATCATGGAGGGTTTTGAATGCCAAGCAGTTGGAAATTTGCTGTATAACCCATCAGAAACCACTGAAGATTTCTAATAATGGCCACATTCATGAGGATGATTAGTCTGGTAGCAATAGGAGAAAGAAAGGTGTTGAATAATAATGATAAATGCATAACCAGAGAAAGTATCCAAGAAGCTTGTGGATCATTAAAGCAAACACAAGTCTGAGGTTATCAAGGCTAAGTCCAAAAAGGTCTGTTTGTGATTATCTGGCATATATTTAGTAAGTTCTTGGATATAGCCCTAATGCTAATGATAAAAGCAACACCAACAACTCCAGTCAAGAAACTGAAATGTGGGTAGTACATTAGAGGAATCAACGTCAATCTGGTATCATCAAACAACATTTCCTTTGCTCTGTAACTATTAGGCATTCTGCAAGCTGATCCATCTCAAGATTGTTCATTGACAGCCCAGAATCACGAAGAGTAGTACTCAGAAAATATTTTCTATCCACCAGGCAATCAGCTGTCAATGAGAGTACCTTCTTGACATGGGAGGAACAACGGACTTTTTTTGTTATTTTTCTGCTTATACCTTTCATTGCTCCTTAAATCCATGTGAACAAGAACAAGAACTCATATTTAGGTATTATTTTAAAAATTAGAAAGTGCTTTTTTCAAGACAACTGATTATTTTGAGTTGGACAGTGCCAACATCATTAACTGCATTCCATATGGGTTAAATGATGACCCTGATCATGTGGCTCATAAGTATAAATGTCAGAACTCAAATCTCAGATCTCCTGACCCTGAGTCAAGAATCAAGAATCTACCTCCCAGTCCCAGGCAGAGAGATGACAGGCTCTCACAGGGAATCCTAAGCACACATTGGGTATTTCTTTGATTTTCATCTCAGACTCTTCTCTTACGTTTTCCCTTTTCCTTATCTACTTTCTAAAGATCACAGTTCTGTCTGACCAACCCCCCTGTCTCACCACCAACACATTCAGATACTCCCAGCCTCTTTCTTCCCTTTAATTCACTCAAGAAAAGAAGGCTTTTTTTCAGGTTATTATATTTGTAGCTAAAAGAAAGTAGATGAATTAAAGCAGATTTACAGAAGACAGAATTATTAATACTCAGAATATGAGAATCTAGCTGAAAGATAGTTCTTATCTGGCCAGAGAGAGCCACTGCAGGTTCCTGGGCTACATCAGAAACTATCTACCTAGTTTCTAGGTCTAGCCCTGCCATGTGGCCAACTGCCATGTTGCTTCAATATGGCCCATGCCTCCAACCCATTTCTTCCAGCTTCTTGTCCAAGTTTGTTTTTGTTTCAAAGTTGGCATCCTTTCTCCTTACCTCCCACCAATTTCTAGAGGCCCTGCTTCCAGGCACCATTAGTTCTCCACATTTTTTTTTAAAGCTGAGTAAAATACCATATGGGTCCAATTAGGATTTTAAGTTTTGCTGCTAGCATCAGCTACTTCCTCAGGATCACACTAATGAGTCACAGCTCATCTCCCTTCCCTGACATTTACTAGTTATGTGACCATAGACCACTTGCTTCATTTCACATCTAGGAAATGGGAATGGTGATACTCAAATGATCTATTTTTCAGTGAAAGCACTTTTCAAACCTTAAAATACTATATATCATTATTATAGTTATCACTATTCTCCATTTAGCCCCACAAGAGTGTTCCAAGTCCTTTGGTTATCCCTTACTCTCATTACAAGATTGGCGAATCTCCCTTTCTAGACATATCTTCCTGATGACGTTCTTTTTTAAAAATTTTTTTGGCAAAAAGTATTTTTCTAATTACATGTAAAGATAGTTTTCAGCATTCCTTTTTATAAGATTTTGAGTTTCAAATTTTTCTCCTTTCTTCCCATTCTTCCTCCCTAAGATACAAGCAATCTGATATAGGTTGTACATGTACAATCATGTTAAACCCATTTCCGCATTAGTCATGTTGTGAAAGAAGAAACAGGACAAAAGGAAAAATCCATGAAAAATGAAAAAAAACAAGAAAAAAGTGAAAACAGTATGCTTCGATCTGCATTCAGACTCCATAGTTCTTTTTCTGGATGTGGACAGCATTTTCTATCATAACTTTTTGGGGATTATCCTGGATGATTGTATTGCTGAGAAGAGCTAACTCAGTCATAGTTGGTCACTGTGCAATGTTATTGGTACTGTATACAACATTCTCCTGGTTCTGCTCACTTCACTCAGCATCAGTTCATGTAAGTCTTTCCAGGTTTTTCAGAAATTGCCTGCTCATCATTTCTTATAGCACAATAGTATTCCATTACATTCATATATCACAACTTGTCCCTGATGACATTCTTTAAAAATAATTAATAATATCAATGTTTTGCTTATATTTTTCTAACAGCACCATCACTGCCCCAAAACTCACTAACACCCAACCAGAGAGGTACAATTAAATGAAGTAGATCCACATAATGGGCATGCCTGACAATTCATTTTTTGCTTATGGTCTATCTGATGACGTTCTTTGTAGCATTTCTTTGCAATGTAATACGTTCCAGTCTATTCACACACTCACCATTCTCCTCTCCATTTTGCTTTGACTAATACATAATTTTAATTCTTTAGGAATTACTGAATTGCAGGAATGTAAACAAGAAAATTCACCTAAATGAAGAACGACTGTGTAATACAGCAATCAATAAATTAATCCACAAACATTCATTAAGTACTTATTATGTGACAAGCCATGCTAAAACCCGTAAATATAAAGGGGATAAAACTACCAGTCTTCAGGAAGCTAACCTTCTAATGGAAGGGACCATATCAATACATCAACAGAAAGAGAGAGATTAAGAGAAAGAGAGATGCATGCCAGATACATTCTGAGTAGATGGAAGGGTACTCTTAGAGTGAACACACTAGTATCCAAGGAGATTGGTAAAGGTCTGCTACAGAAGGGAGCATTTGCCTGGGAGAGGAAAGTCAGGGAAACGAAGCTACATAAAGTGAAAAGGGAAAGCCTTCCATGCATGAGGAACAGCCCTTGAAAATAATGGAAATAGGAGAAATGTTTTATAAGAAAACAGCATTTAACCAGCATAGTTAGATTATAGAGTTCATGGAAGGAGAGTCCAGGCAGAGTATGGAAAGTTCCCTAAATATGAAGAAACCATAGGCTGAAAAAATTCACGTCTTGGAACTTAATGTAAAAAAGAAGTGGGGGAAATGGCCACAAAATAGCCAAAACCAAGTGAGACCTTTTCATTCATCTGGCATAAATTTCTGAAAGGCACGTTCCTGAAATGCTTTTTAGAAAACCATTTCTGCTCACTTTTCCTGGATTAAATATATTGTAAAACAATGCAGTGGTATCGTGTCACTTTTGGATTCCTCTGTTTATATAGTATTTAGAAAATAAGGGAAATTTGGAAGCATAAAAGGGAAATTGGAAGCAGTAGTAAGAACATGATATATATTTTTCAGATAGCATGTTCCCTTATCTCATCCCCAAAGCTATTATTTTTCCCCTTTAGTTGCACAGTCTATGTCTATTTCATGTCACTGACAAGTAGATCAAGCAAGAATTAAGAACAGGATAGTGGTTTCTGTACTATAAAATGGCCTAATCAGACAAAACTGAAACCTTTAATGACCTCTTGTGTTTACCATATATTATAAAGGTGACCCTTAGAGTGGTGAGACTAGCAATCCTAGGCTGTATGACTTACCTAAGGTAATACAGACAGTACAAGAGGCAGGACTTGATTCAAGGTCCTCTGGCCCCATCCAAACCCACTTCTCTTTCCACTGTATTGTGGTGCTTCCTTACAAAATAAATGCAAAGGGACTGAAATAAGGAGTCATGGAAGCACTTAATTTCTTAAGTGCCTACTATGTGTGAGAGATGGTACTAGTTGTTGGGCATGTAAAGACCAAAAGTTTTTAAAAATCATACCACTGTGTATATAAGAGAAAATGCCATACATTCCCTCTGAATAGTCTGCTAAGGGCAAGGTTAATGACTGTATGACTAGATGGTCTCCAAAACATTACAGAGACCAGATGTTTCTTTTAGTCTCATTCAAGTGAGGTGCAATGGATTACACACTATTTTTTTGTGTTAAGGTGTCACGGGGAGACTAATTTGGAGTGAAAAAAAATTATTTTGGTCCTTTAAATCAACCCAAGTGACCTGCACCTAAATTAGAGAATAGGTGAAGAATATCTAATTTTATGGCTCTATTCTCCTCTTTGTGAATCTCTCAGAAATGTGCCTCTTACTTTTCTCAAGACTCTGGAAAGTACAGTGGGTCCTTTTTTTTGTTAGAGAGGGGCAGAATCACCCCCAAAAAATCCATATCCTCTCTGCTCCTTGTTACCAAGTTGAATGTAGGAGCCAGTTAGATACCATTTAGGTTCCAAGAGGAAAAGAGGCACAAATCCATTTGGCTGCTCTATCAGCCTTTCTCCTGAACTGAGCCAATTTGCCCGTATTTAGCTGGGAAGGGTCCAGATTCAAAGCTGGAAGTGACACCAGGACACAGGGCCACACATTCTGTGTTTCCATTTTCTATGACAAACGGTTTCCTTTCCCTGACAAACAAAATTTATATCTTTCCTCTGACTAGTGGAAAAGGGAGCCAGAATGGGACTGGTAGCTGGCAAAACCTTGGCCCAAAGAGAACCATATTCTAGGTAGTTTTGTTATGACCTTGACATTCATATCTGAAGGTTTCAGAGTTGTACATGTGACAGGAGAAAGTAAAACTAAAAAACACAAATGAAAGAAAACCTCTACATGACTCCTGCTGACTTTAGTGAGAGCCATATGGTCATATTGCTGTTCACTACTTTCAGATTTTGCTCCCAACTTTTATAAGACCTACAGACACTGGAAGAAGGAGAAAGGGAATTAGCAATTAAAACATGAAAGATCAGAGTAAACCTCCATGAAGCCCCCACAAAGCTGACTATTTCTGAAACAGAATGGAAAGATTCTTGATTCTGGAATTTCAAGTCGAGTATAACCTATGCGTCAAATACTAGCCTAGTAATGTGATCCTGGCTAAGTCACTTAATCCACCTGAATGTCAGTTACCTTATTTATAAAATTAGGGGAGGAATAGATGACCTCTGAGTTTTCTTCTAGAACTATGATTATGATAATGAAAGCAAGTCCAAAACTGAAATAAGTAGGATTGAGGATAGAGAAGATGTCAAAGGAATGGGAGTGAAGGGAGCTGGAGGATATGGCTTGTGGCATCCAATGACTGAAGTTGTATTGTTGTATATGATGAGCCAGGGAAGTCAAATAAAGTCTTGGGGGAAAAAAAGAATCCCAAGATCAAATGAACCTAAGCATAAAGAGAGGTAGGTTTAAGACTGGGAGGGGAAAATAATGATTTGGAAAATAATGTCTACACTGACATTTTGAGGTAGGACAGTTAAATCAAGAGAATTAGAAATAAGACTAGATTAGTTTGAAAATAATGGAGGTTAGCACAACAAAAAAGAAAGAAATCAATGCTTAAGAACCACTAAGAAAATGTCTCATTAGGCATGTTGAGGGCTGAATTCAATAACTGAATCCAATAATTCAATTAAACTCACATTTATTTAAGCACATAGATGCCAAGCACTGTGCTAGGCACTACAGATACAAAGGCAAAAAATGAAACAGTCCCTGATTTCAAGGAGCTTACATTCTTTTAAAAGAAATGTTTTTGTTTTTGTATCACTTTCATTTCCCCCACTAGATTCCATTTGACCCTGGCCAAAATGGCTCCATCATCCTGTAATCATAGATCATAACGTTAGAAGGGACTTCAGAGGCCATCTAATCCAATTCCCTCATTTTATAAATGAACAAACTGAGGCCCACAGGATTTAAAGTGACTTACCTAAGGTAATACAGACAGTACAAGAGGCAGGACTTGATTCAAGGTCCTCTGGCCCCATCCAAACCCACTTCTCTTTCCACTGTACTGTGGTGCTTCCTAACAAAATAAATGCAAAGGGACTGAAATAAGGAGTCATGGAAGCACTTAATTTCTTAAGTGCCTACTATGTGTGAGAGATGGTACTAGTTGCTGGGCATGTAAAGACCAAAAGTTTTTAAAAATCGTACCACTGTGTATATAAGAGAAAATGCCATACGTTCCCTCTGAATAGTCTGCTAAGGGCAAGGTTAAAGTACACACCTAAATAAGTAAATGAATGAATGAACCAACCAACCAACCCATGATCCAATTAGTCTACCAAGTCAGTCAAAGGTCTCAACAGTTTCAGTGAAGATTCTTTATCCAGAGCCACATCAGGATTAGGCTATACATGTATAGACTAGCATAGGCCTAGTCTATACATGGGTCCATAGACATCCCTTCTTGTGGCAGAAGTCCAGAATAATGCTTTCATGTGGAACATGATTATTGGAGTGTTGGAGGTAGTTCTAACACCAGCACTCTAAGGATCCCAGTTCTGTGATCTTAATTCAGATTTGATGTTGGGATGAAATAAAACGTTGAATATATAACAAAAGGAGGTTTACTTTGCCTTCAAAGAGCAAGGAAATAAACAGGGCTACCATGGATATACCAAGCTTCTCTGGAAATTGCTGCACAGTCTCCATATGGAAATGTGTCTAGTTAAAAGCACAGAATATAGTGAAGAACACGAGGACTCCTATAGTCTCATGTACCCAATGAGTGTGAGAGGCTACAACTCCTCCTGGCTGGGATTTTTATGTGTTTGATGACCAGGAAGCTACATCAGGGAAGTCAAGGCCAATCAGATGCTGGGGCAGTTTTGACTCCTTTTAGGGAAAACTAATACCTGAGGATTAGGGAAGGAGGAGGGAGCTGGGCCTCCCCAAATTGGGGGGGGGGGGTTGGTCAGAGAGAAGGACTTGCATCAAGGAAATAATAGTAAATATTAGTCCTATCACATGGGAGGTAGTCTGAGACGTAGAAAAAAGGTAAACTTACCCAAGAACACTCAAGGGACAAACCAACTATTTCAGAGTGGGTCTGTTTAGCTTCCAGCTTGTAGGACTTGTTTAGAATAGTTATCCAGCTGACATTTTAGAACTATCCACAATAAAATCATAAGAATTTAAATCAGGGGATTCTAGAGTTTGTTCACTGCCTGTACTAATCACTTAGCAGTTTTTCAGTTCATCCTCTCAAGACACTGGAATTCCCTCAGCTAAAAAATGCATTGATTCAACGATTCTGATTTTATGTCATCCATTTCCACCCGTGCACTCCTGGAGTCAGGTTGCCCTATATCAGACGCCTGCACAAGAATGACGTAATGCTCCTCTTTGTTATTTCTTCACAGCTGGCATACATTGGGTACCTAATGCTCTTCAACTACATCGTGTTGGTGAAGATGGAACGCTGGCCTTCCACCCAGGAATGGATAGTCATTTCCTATATATTCACATTGGGAATAGAGAAGATGAGAGAGGTAACTATCCCTATAAGATAACCTGGGAGAAAGGAAACAGGAGCTTTTAGTTATATTTATGACTGTCCTGGGGTATTTGGGATTTGTATTTAACAAGAAACCACTTTTCTGAATGTTGCCCTAGGAATACTTGAATTTCTACCAGGGCTCCCATTTCCTTCTCATCATCAACTCTATGGACACTCCGATCATTCAGATGTTTATAGCATTGACATCTCATCCTACCCTGGGTCTTTGCTATTTATTTTCATCTAACACAGTTCACATTCTCCAGGAAATCCTGCAAATGACTATCTCTTTCCTTGTTAGCTAGAACATTTACCTTTTTTTGGCTATTAGATCTTTTCTCTTATACAATTGTCTATATTCTGTGCCTGCCCTCAAAGTGGGGTTCTTTGGCCATTTCTTAGAAGCAGATGTTGTCATGCAAATGGATTTCAGTAACCCATTTCCAGTCTCATCTTTGAGACTATCTATAAGACTCTGAGAAAGCCATTTAACATCTCTGAGTCTCAGTTTCCTCATCTAAAAAATTAGGTAGATGCTTCTGGGGTCCCTTTCAGGTCTAGGATCCTAAGCTTTCTAAAGGAACTACTTCCTAAAGTCTACTCCGTCTTCCTCTTTCTTCTAGCTTTTTAGTGAGTACTTCCCCATTTCCTTGACTCTTTGCGAAATGCAATCATGTCAGCATTGCCATTGCTTCTAGAAAGGGTATTTCAATTGTCTGCCTTACTCCTACTCTACTAGCCAACTTTGTGACTTCTCAAGACCATAATTCGCTTCTCTGGTCACCACTCCTCTATATGCTTTGTCACAGCCATTAGAATATAAACTTATTGAGGACAGGCACTGTGTCTCTTTTGTATCTGTATCTCCAGCACCTAGCACAACGATTGGCACCATAATAAATTCTTAATAAATACTATTCCTTCATTCCTCTTCACCCTTATTCCCTTTCCCTTTAAAAAAAAAGACTATAACACCTACAATCTAGTATATAATTTACTCCTCTGTAAACTGAGGGAGTTGGATTAGATGAACCCTAAAGTTCCTTCCATCTCTAAAGCTATAATATGATAACATCTAGGTCATTCATTTTTAAGCAAATTTCCCTGGAACACAAGAGATCCCAATTCCAAAAAGTTCCAGAAGCCAATGTTGTAGACATCCAAGGCCACAAGAGGGCTCTGCAGGCTGCTTCCCAATGCCAGCAGGCCAATCTCAAAAATTCTTACCTTCCAAAGAGAGGGAAAAAACACAAGGGAAACTGAACTTGGGCAGAGCTTGTCATGAACATGCCACACCTTCCCTGCTACAAGGCTGTAACAGAGTGAGCAGACTTTTCTGAAAGGATGTCAGGTTCACTTAGCTTCTAAAAGCTTCCCTCAGATGTCACTGTCATTGGGATATGATGATAAATGGTCTAATGGATGGGGAAGCTCATTGAGCTCTTTGGAAGAAAGGTTTTCTCTAAATTCAAAGTATTATCACCATGATCACCACTGCCATCACCATCTGTCATTATTGCTAAAAGTGGCCCAGGGGCTCTTTGTATTTTTCCTTCTTTTCAACTGAGAGCCATACACTCTACTGTTTCTTCTCTCAAAGGGAAGATACAAAATCCATCTATTCAACTAGATGACACTATTGATATTAATAATAGCATTAATAATCATTGACATTCATTGAACACTTTACCTGTGTTTATTCCCTTTGAGCCCTGTTAGGTAGGTGCTACAGATATTATTATTCCACTTTATGAACTAAAGTTCCCAAAGATTTAGTGACTTGCTCATGGTCACACAACCAGTATATTGTGTCATAAATCATGTCAGTGCTTGATGGGGGATATGAACCTAGGACTTTTTTGGTCCTGAGTCCAGTACCTTATCTACCATGCCGTGAAACGCACCCTCTTCTAGTGGCATTAAGAAAACATCAATATCCATAGCAAGTTGGCACTTAGAAGCTTTGGCAAGTCACTATCTATGAAATGGGAATCAGAGTATCTACTTCCTACTGACTAGAGTTGGTGTAGTTACTTTGAATAAAAACATCCTTAGAACAGTTTGAGCATCTCAGACATCATCCAAATGCTTCACCCAGGTTTCCATCCATGGGTCACTCAGACAAGAGCAGCTTTGGGGATTTCCCATCCACAGACTACAGAAATAAGATATTTGCCACATAGAGAGTTGGGAATTTATAATATTCTGAGAACCAAAGCATGATGATTGTCAGAAGTTCTTTGGACATCCATCAGTTGCCAGCTCACATGCAATTTTATTGCCAAACTTTACTTCCTTCCAATAGGACGAGATTGAGGAAAGTTTTCAGTACAACGTAGACAATATTGCTCTAGATACTAACATGAGAGAGAAAAGGAAGCAAGATAGACCTATGGCTTACTTATTTCCCAAGATTTCTGCAAAGATCAAATGAGATAATATTTTAAAAGGCTTTGGAAACATCAAAGCATTATACAAAATTTTTTGCTATTATACCTCCCTTCAGTTAGTCTCTTTTCGTACAAGGACTAATAATCAGTGACTCGGATAAATGGCACAAAACTCAGTCTTATTAATGACCCACTCCTCTTTGCTCCTCCAATTAACATTTCTGAAATGGGATGTAGCAAGACTTGGGCATTTGTATGTAGTGTCTCAGCATTCATTGTAGAGTTAGGCTGTCAACAGCTGTTTTTCTCCTAGCAGCTGGTTCTGACCCCATGCACAGAATCACTGTTGGGTACCCAAGCTCCTCAACACCCACAGTTACTCTTTTTAAGTGATTCCTTTCCATGACGAAAAAAGTCTGAGTTGGAGGCCATGCTAGTCTCTTCGTTTGTTCTCTTTTCTCTCTTCTCACCCTTCAGTATGTCCCATATATAAACTAAGTCTTCCAATAGGAAGAAATTAAGGCAGGATTCCAATACAATGTAGACAAAATGTTCCGGTTACTAGAATGAGGGAGAAAAAGGAAGCACGATAGACCTATGGCTTACTCTACTTCCTTCCAACAGGAAGAAATTAAACCCAGATTCCAATACAATGTAGATGGAATTGTTCCAGTTACTAGAATAGGGAAGAAAAAGGAAGCAAGATAGATTTCATGGTTTACTCTTGGAAAGGATGTAGCTGACAGAATACCAAGGATTTTAAGACCGGTGTATATGTTTCACCTCAAGCTGTACAGGAAACAGTCGGTCAATAAGCATTTTTAAACACTCTGTGCCAGACTTGGTGCTAAACACTGAGGATACAAATAAAAACAAAATTACAGTTTCTTCCCTTGAGGAATCATGTTCTTAAGAGGAACACAACATGCAAAAAATTGTATGTACAGGACATATGAAGCGAAAGTGGAAGTTAATCCACAAAAGGCTTCAAGAACCCAATTCCTGAATTTTTATGTGCACAACTGGGAAATGAAAAGGGTGGACATAACAATAGCTCAAATTTCTGAAGTGCTTAGTGATTCTAAAAGTGTTTTTCTTACAAGATGAAGTAGGTTGGGAAAAAAGTGGTACCCCTCTTTTACAAATGGGGAAACATTCATAGAAAGTTAGTGACTTGCTCAAGCTTTAGTGACCCAAGTGAATAAGTGGTAGCCCCTAGGCTAAAACTCTCATCTTCTGGCTCCAAGTCCAGGGGTCTTTCCTCTGCCCTAAAATACTTTTCATAAGAGTTCTTGCTCCAAATCAGTGAGAGGCAATGCCTATCAATAGCTCTCAGAGCAAGGATTTGACCCTTTCCTCTGAGATCTAGGACTTCTGTTGGTACAGCACCATCACCTATCCTAAGTTTCTGTCACTTAAGTCCACATGAAAGAAGCACTTATCTATCATGAGACTGTGAGTTACAAGTCTCAGTGTCCTCAGTACACACATACATACCTTTGTTCAAAACCAAGATCCCAAAGACATGGGAATATTATAATCTTGTAATAGTTTCACTCATGTTTATGAGTGAAGATTTTCTGATTTAACATGCTTCCCTCCCCATGCCCTGGACTGATGCTTCTATGTGAAGTTGCCCAGGCAGAAATTAGTGAGTGAATTTTACATGCCCTGCTCTTGAGAATATTAGGACGAAGGAGAGTATTAGGCATACCAACAAGATAAGGTTGAACCTAAGCCAGCCCCCCACTTTTCACAGCACAGATGTCCCTAGTGGAGGTATAACAAGGATGGCAGTCTGGCTAATTGTTTCTTATAAAAGGAAGAAACCCTAACGAGATCAATCTGGTGTTTCATGTAACTAAACCACCTCGAGATTCTCATCCAAGATAATAATAATAGCTAGTATAGGTACAGCACTTTAAGGTTTTCAAGGTACTTCACATATGTAATCTCATGGACCTTTGTGGATTCTAATTCACAAAGCATTTTATTCTCACTTGCTATATTCCAAGTATTGGTGATATAAGGACAAAGAATGAAATGATCACTCCTTTCCATGAGATTAAATTCTAATAGGGGTTAGATAGATATATGTCTATTCAACACATAGGTGGAAGTTTTACTACAAGTGACTTCCAGAAGTATGAAAAAATTGAAACTAATCTCTCTCCCCTCTCCTCTTCCTTCAGATTTTGATGTCAGAGCCTGGGAAACTGTTACAAAAAGTGAAAGTATGGCTACAAGAATACTGGAATGTCACAGACCTCATAGCTATCCTCCTGTTTTCTGTTGGGATGATCCTTCGCTTACAAGATCAGCCATTCAGAAGTGATGGGAGGGTCATATACTGTGTTAACATCATTTACTGGTATATCCGCTTGTTAGACATTTTCGGCGTGAACAAATACTTGGGCCCTTACGTTATGATGATTGGGAAAATGGTAAGGAAGAGCTCTGGTTTTCTGTCGGGTACTCTAAGGGGAGGAGTGATAATGGAAAAAGCATGAGGATTAGTTGGATCTGTTGGAATGCACAGGCCCAATGGCAGACATTTATATCTCCCATCCAAGGACCAATCTAGTTAAGTGCAGAGAGGTTCATCACCAGAAGGCTGACCACCAGGTGATGACTATTTTTGGCCACAGCTTATGACATCATCTACAAAGGATGCCATCTGCATCAGTGGAGGGAGTACCCACCCCATTGAAATCATGGATCCTTGAAGTCCTAAGGTAAATTGGCAGAATATAAAATAGACTTGGCCATGATTTTCCTGGTCTCCATCCCTCAAGGTCACAGAATCATAGAATTTTAGAGCTCAGGCAGAGACAATCTAACCCAACCTCCTTTAAATTGCTTCCGAATTTAAACTTAATCACACAAATAGCTGGAGAATAATTCTTCCAATGAGGAAGAAAGTCTTTGCTCCAAAAACTCTTAATGAACTTAATTCTCTCTGTGTTCTAGAGTTCTTCTCATGTACTGAGAGAAGAAAAGACTTTCTCAAGGTTCTGTTGGATTGGTTAAAAAGGAAAAAATAGCTAGAACCACCTATAATCAAAGATCTAGAGGACACCATCATTTATAACACACTCATTTTACAAATGGGGAAACCAAAGCTCAAGCAGGTTAAGTGACTTGCTCAAAGTCACGCAAGTAATTTCAGAGATAGAATTTGTCTTCAGAGTCATACTACCCCTACTCGCCTTACTACTTTCTGCCATACTACCCTTACTCTCTCATTTTTGTGGCCTCTGAAAGGGGAAGTGCATCAGAGGCACAGAGGCCACTGTCTGGTAGAAGGATGCTCACCTATACCTTTTGGCACACCTTGGTCCTGTGCAGGGGCTGTGCAGCCAGGATATCACCCTAGCAGCCTCACTCTACCTGTACAAAACTGAGGGAGCTAGTCATTCCCTCCTGCCTGCTTCCTCCCAGAGCCACTGTGGGGAGCATTAGAGCTACTTTTAAAGCAACTTTTCTCTTTTCTGAACATGTCATTTGATGTAATGAATCAGTCCCCAGCTACCTGCCTCTGTCACACTGCTGGAACTATATTCCCTTGAATGCTCTGTGAAAAAACAGTTTACTAACAGTCCCTGAGTATTCTCTCCTCCCCCCATCCCCCACAACATGGGAAGCTTTTTGGGAACACAATAGCCGAGATATTTCTAAAATCACTCTTCACTCTTCACAGCACATTTCTTTGCTCCTTGCCTTTTGGTCAACTAAACTGTACTCATAACACAGTCCCAAAATAATAAGGTCTCTGTGAGCAGTTGTTGTTATTTAGTTGTTTCAGTCATGTCCAACTCTTTGTGACCCCACTTGGGGTTTTCTTGGAAAATCAGGGTTAAGTGACTAGCCCACAGTCAAACAACTGTTAAAGGTCTGAGATCAGATTTGAACTCAGGAAGATGAGTCTTCCTGACTTTGGGCCCAGCATGCTTCACTGCCTAGATGCCCTCTGTCTCCAATACTAACAATTTTTTGCAAAGAAACTAAGGAGTCTTCTCCAAATACAAAATGTAAATTTTCTAAAATTCAATTTTCATTTTATGCTTTTAAGAGAGCATCATATGAAAACTTGGTGAGCATGTTCCTATGCCCTGTGCTTTCTGGTGGTCATAGAAGTATAGGTTTTAGAGTTAGAAGGGTCTTTAGAGGTCAGTAAGTCCAATTCCCTCATTTTATAAATGAGAAAACATGCTCAGAAAGGTTAAGTGACACAATTAATAATTATCAAAGGTGGGATTTACACCTACTCCTTGTTGACTCCAAGCACAGAATTCTCATCTGCTGCACCAAGCATTCTCTGTACCACCACTATCATTTGGATACAAATACTCTTACCAACCCTAATGCCACAAATGGTGGACCTCGGCCAAAATGAAGCCAAACTACTTGCCCATTGTAAGTGACATTCCATTTCAGTTTTGGAATAGAGGGGAAATATGGCCTCGAGTATAGCACTGGAAATACAAATATAAGAAAAAAGAAAGATGGTCTTTGCCCATGAAAAGCTTGTATTCTAATGGAAACTTTGAAGCATGAGCAATGGACTTGCAATCCTATCTCAGACACTCAACGGTTTCATGACTTAGAACGTATCATTCTCTGAGCCTCAGTTTCCTCATCTGTAAAATGGAGATAATAATGTCACCTATCTCACAGGATTGTTATAGGAAATCAAATGAGATCATTGTGTCAAGCACTTTATAAACATTAAAGCAGCATCTAAATCTGAGCTATAATTGTCCTAGTCTAGTGCTCTTACTCAACAACCAGTCTACCTCACCTACTGACTCAATCATCTCTGATTGTAATGATGAATTTCAGACCTTCTAATGCCTAGAACTGATAATCATGCTATTGGAATATCATAAAGTTATATTGTTTGTTCTTCTAAAAGAATTCTTCCCTATCCCATTGGTTCTCCTACCTTAAGCAGAAATGTGAGAGCCTAGTTATCTTGGATATTTGCATAAAGTGTATATTTATAGTATAGATTATATATTTACCCAATGTGTAATTTATATGTAATATATCATATATAATACACACTCCAGTTATCTATAAATATATCACATATGCATATTTATCAAACATATAATACATTTATCTAATTCACAAGGGACTTTCTCTTTATATATGTATGTGTATGTGTACACACACACATATGTGTGTATATATATATCATATACAATACACATACATACTAAAGAAAGGTTGACTCATCCTTAAGTATCTACTGAAATTACTGAAGTAGAATTCACATCAGAGCAACTATATTATTTTTCAGCTGCACCTTCTTCCATTTTTATAATGTAACTACCCCCTTTGGTGAGTGATATGAAATGGTACCAATATGTTGCCCAGGTAGCAGTCCCAGGTAACATAAGCAGGAACTCACTGCATTTCCTCTCTACAGTTTAACTTTCTGACTCCTCTACCAGTACAGAACAAAAATAGGAAAGCGAATTGAATGTGCAATACTGGTTGGATTAGGAATTGCCTCTATTATATGTAGTTTCTAATGTCTTTAGTTAGATAGTTGAGTCACTGTCCCAAGACAGGAAAAAAAATTAAGTCAGAAGACTGAATATACAGTTTCCAGGTCCTGACCAAAGATGACCAAAAGTAAACAGTTCATCAATTTGAAAAGACAAAGTGATACTGAGAATCTCTGAAGCAATGGGGAGTGTTCCTTTCAGCACAGGATAAGCAATTATTAAGTTATGTACTTAATACATAATGTACTATTATGTACCAGGTGAGGCAGCTGGTGGCTCAGAGGATAGAGTACTGGGAAACCTGAATTCAAATCTAGCCTCAGACACTTTCTAACCATGTGTCCCAGGGCAAGTCATTTAACCTCTGATTACCTGACAAAAGGATCCAAACAAAGGATCCTGACAAAGTGGCAAACTACTCCAATACTCTTGCCCAAAAATAACCCCATGGATACTTAGTCCACAAGATCACAACTAATTAAATGAACAGTAACGATAACAAATGTGTTAGACTGGGAATGCACACACATACACACAAATGAACTGGCCCTGCCTTCTAAGAGTTTCTATTCTATTGAGGGATAAAGTGCACACAGAAAAATAAACATACACTCTTTAAATATATACACACACACACACACATATGTATGTATATGTGTGTATATGTATATATATATGTGTGTGTGTATATATAGATATATGCATGTGTATGTGTGTGTGAAGACAGATTTTTTTTTCCCTCTGGGTGAGGGAGGGGGAAGCATTACTAACATAGGCATTACAATAGGGTCTTGTGTAGAATGTGATACATGACAAAGCTAAAGCTTCTACCAGGTGGAAATGAGGAGTAAATACATTATAGGTATGAGGGACAGAATGTGAAAGGTACTTAGATGGAAGATGGAATGTCATATACAGGGAACAGAAAGTAAACCAGTTGCGATGGGATACTGATGACAAAAGCGTATGAATGAGAGTAATATTTAATAAACTTAGAAAGGTAGATTTCAGCCAGAAAGGCTTTAAACACTGAACAGGATGGATTTTGTTTGGTTGGTTGGTTCAGTAGGTCAAGAGGGAGCTACCAGAGCTTTTGGAGCAAGGGAGAGGGATGGTTAGGTATTTGTCCACTACACAATTTGGCCACTGCGTAGAAGAAAGCCTGCAGAGGAGGAAGTCTAGTTGTAAAAGTTCAGATAAGAGTGATGAGGGTATGGTTGTGGTATGAGTAGAGGCTAGGTGATAGATGGGAGATACATTAAGGACGTAGGATCAACAAGAGGTAGGATAAACAAGATAGCTCGTGAATGGGTAAGAAAGCGGTCAGAGTCAAGGCTTATTCAAGGGCTGCAAATCTGGATGCCTAAAAGGATGGTGGTGCTATCAACTGTAACAGAGTAATTAGGAAGAAGAGATAAAAGGTTTGAGGAGAAAGATAATAAATTCCTTTTTGGATATGTTGAATCTCAGATGCCTACAGTTGGTGATATAAGACTGGAATTTAATAGACAGACTAGATATAAAGATGTGGATGTCATCTGAAAAAAATTATAATTAAACCCACAAAAGTTAATGAGATCACCAAGAAAGTATAAAATGAAAAAAGGACTCAGGACAGAGCCATGGGGCACACCATCAGTTAAGGGGCTAAAAATGAATGATGATCCAACAAAGAAGACTTAGAGGGAGCAGAATGAAAGAGAATGAAGAAAACAGTGTCCAAAGCAATCAAGAAAGAGAATTCAGGGAAAGGTGGCCAGCAATGTCAAATGCAACAGGGAGATCAGAAAGGATAAAGAGTGAGAATAGGAAATCAGATTTGGCAGCTGAGAGATCATTGCATGTTTGAAGAGAACAGTTTCAATTGAGTGATTGTTTCCATATATTTACTGGAATATAGATACAGATATGAATGTAGGTTTGTATGTATGTATTTATATAAATACTGGAAGAAATGCATGAAAGCTTTGTGATTTTGAACCAGTGGAGAACTCTCTCCACCAAGACAGATCAAAACTCATCAATAACTTAGTTGATACGTTCTAAGGAGTTGCCTGGGGCAGCTTGCCCAGGGTTACATGGCAAACAGATGTCAGGGGCAATATTTGAACCTTGGTCTTCCAGACTCCAAATCCAGTATTCTATAGTGTATGCTATTGCTGCCTCTCTCTTTCCCCTCTTCCCTCTCCTCCCCAGTCAAACTAGAGGCCATAGAAAATACACATCAAATGTGTGCCCCCCTTTGTCTACCCATCTTTAGTCATTCTGAACAATCGTAACATGGAGGATCAACTGGAACTTTTTAGCTGGTTGAACTCTTCATAAATAAATGATGAAAGGTGATACTCAAAAGCAAAGAGAGAATATAGGGGGAAAAAACATAGCTACAGATGTACCAGCTAAAACTATCTCTACGCAGTTGCTAGCCAGACTTTAAGAGAGATCTGGGACTATTGTGCAACAGAAGAAACAATGAACTAATTCATGACTTCCAAGAGCAGTGATGCAGTATAGAGGAAATGTCAAAGTATCCAGAGACTCATTCAAATTCACACATATGCATGCACACACACACACACACACACACACACACACACACACACACACACACACACACCACCTTGACTACTATGTCAAATTAATTTTGAAGTTGCCCTGGGGATTGATCTTAAACTTATTGAATATCTATGGGCACCCTCCAACCTGTTAAAGCACATTGGAAAATTGAAGTACCTGCATGCTAATAAAATAAGTTAGACAAGGAAGAATTTCTTAGTTCTAATTCTGTCTTGGGTTTTTTTGGAAATTTTCATTGGTAGAGCTGTTATGAGGATTTCTTTGAGGATGTAAGCTGAGGGCAAGGATTTGCACACAGTAGGCACTTAATAAATACTGACTGCATTAAACTTGGTTGGACAGATGCCATTGCCCTGCTGCACTTAATTAAGTTTGCTTCCCAAGATGAGCTATCTGACTTTAAGGTTCAAAACTCAGGTAGAAGTTGATTTGAGATATGTAAAATAGGTGATTATCTAAAGACAAAGTCAGGTATAAGGAAAAATCTAGGAGACTTAATGGAGTAAGGCTGAAAAAAATTTATAAACTGAGTTAACTCTAAACTGATTTATAGGATCTTACAGCAACAAGCATACGTATTATTGTGGTTATTGATATATTTATAAAGTTTATAAAGTTCTTGAAGGTTTGCAAAGCATTCTGCATATGACATCTCATTTGATTCTCAGAACAACCATATGAGGTCAGTGCTGTTATTATGACCTTTATCATAGATGAAGAAACTGAGGCTGGAGGGGGTTAAGTACTTGCCTAAGGTCACACAACTAGTAGATGTGTGTGGCAGAAATCGAACCCAGATCTTCCTGACTCCAAGCCAAGCACTCTCTCTACCACCTCGACACATGGGTATAACTCTTCACAAGACACATTTTTGTGCCTCATGAATTTCCCTCCCCTAATCCCAGAGTGGGAAGGGCGCCCTAGGAATATGAAAAGTATGGGCCACTGTAAGTCAGAAAAAAGTGATCCACCATAAGCATTTAAATGGATTATCCGAACCCCATTCACCAACAGATATCTTCAGCTCCTCACAGCTTACAGTGAACTAAAAATCGTCCTTGCTAAAATAGACTCTCAGATTTCAACCTGAGACTTTCTAGCTCGAGATCAGCATCTTAAATATTCCAACTGCACCTGGGCCACTGTTCCATACTGCTTTGCTTCATAGAAAGAGAAATCATAGGATTCCCATTTCGCTAGTAGATGAGAAACACATTGAGGACACTTGCCTTTTCCAGGGCCACAAAAATAGCTGCCAACAACCCTATATAAGAACCTGAGATCTTGACTCTCAGTCCTGCGTTGACTCCTCTATCATGCACCACTCCCATTTCATTTGGGTCAGAGCGCATTGTACTGGAGAAAGATAGCTGGTTCTAGAATCAGAGAAACAGTTCAACTCCTACCTCTACAAATTCCTTCCTCTGTGACCTTGGACTAGTCACTCCTTGACTCTCAGTTTCTTCAACTGTAAGATGAAGGACATTGCACCAGACATAGATCTCTGATCCTAGATCTGGCTAAGACACTAAGTGGCAAACAGAGAAATTTGAAACTGGGGGGGGGTAGGGGAGGTTTCATTGTACATAGCTTTCTGTTTTCCTTCATTTTTAAACTGTTGTTAAGGGTCTACATACACTTGTTTTACTAGCTCAAACGTATTGTTATAATAGCTAGCATTTATAATAGTGCCTTAAAGTTTGTAGAGTACTTTACAAATATTACCTCATTTGATCCTCACAACACCTTTGGGAGTAAGGCACTATTAATATCCCCATCAGACAGAGGAAACTGAGGCAGGTGGAAATTATGTGCCCAGGATTATACAACTAGTAAGTATCCAAGGAGAGATTTAACCTCAGACCTTCCTGACCATAATGTTGAGTTGTTTCAATAATGTCTGACTCTTCACAACCCTATTTGGGGTTTTCTTGGCAAAGATACTGGAGCCACTTGTCATTTCCTTCTCCAACTCATTTTCAGATGAGAGAACTGAGGCAAGCAGGGTTAAGTGATTTGCCCAGGTTCACACAGCTTGTAAGTGTCTAAGGCTGGATTTGAACTCAGGTCTTCCTGACTCTAAATCCAATGCTCAATCCACCGTGCACCTAGCTGCCTGTGGCCACAGAATTCTATCCAGACTTTCCTTGTCAGGAAATTGACTCATTTCCAATGTTTTCATTGGTGTCAGCATTTATAAGAAGCTAACCATGTGGATTTTCTCTTGTCCTTTCCCCCATCCCTGTCTCTTCTAGATGATAGACATGATGTACTTTGTCATCATTATGCTGGTGGTACTGATGAGCTTTGGGGTGGCTAGGCAAGCCATCCTCTTCCCCAATGAGGAGCCTTCGTGGAAGCTGGCCAAGAATATTTTCTACATGCCCTACTGGATGATTTATGGGGAAGTGTTTGCAGACCAGATAGACCGTAAGCAAGTTTATGATTCTCATACAACAAAGTCAGGTATTTAACTTCAATCCGGTGATGTCTTTTCCAAGATCGTTTGTTTGTTCTCAATAAATGGCTCAAGAGAGAGGACTGTTTTCGGAACTTGGATTCTTGGAGGAAAATCAATCCCAGAAGGTACACAGCTAGGAGTAGTGAAACCTTCCTTGGGTATTTGTTTCTGATGGTGTCCTCTATGTGACTCAGGTCTGCCAAATTTTCTAATTTCAAAGAGATTAATTACTTTTTTAAAAAATTTAATTCCCTTTTTGAATTTTAAATCCTAGGACCATGTGTTGAGTGTACAGATATCAGAAATGTTCTATGCTACTCCCACCCCTTCTGCCCCCTTTTTAAAAAAATAAATTCACGGATTTTATTTCAGAACAAATGCAATATGACCACAAGTATTTCAGTGTGGTAAAAGGAATCTATAGGGTGTTTTCCATAAAATCAGTTGCCCAATTTCTCTCCCCAAATATCTTAAATGATGTGCTACTGCAAACTCACTGGAGTCGGCAAATCCTGAGGTTTCATTTGGCTGGGAGTATGGAAAATGCCTTAGGTTATAAATCTGCGTTGCGTGCCACTGTATGCCAGGGGTAAAAAGCTGCTATACCCTGAAGTGATGCCATGTAAGAAGCAAAACACAGCAGGACCTAGCCACGCAAGGCCCTAATAGACGCTGATTTCCAGGGGCCCTCATCCCTCTTTAATGGTTCTTGAATATGCATGTGTCCTGCAAGTCTTTTCAAGGTTTCAATTTGCAAAGAAAAATTCAGGGATCCAGGTACGTGGATGCATGGGAAGAAAGCATTGCTCAGTGTGGAGGAATCAAATCCTTGGAGCAAGTTTTTCTACCTTTTCCCTGAGGAGTTTAGCTCTAGAAATAACATCCTTCCTACATTGTTGAATTAACATATTTTTAAACATTGTTGCTGACAGACCAGCCAAATGAGCACTGGACTATATGCATGGATTAAGGTTATATAACCAGGTGGTGATACTTAATAAAAATTAGGAAAAAGAGAAATAGCTAGTATTCTGCCTCTTAAAGGGCCAAGACCAGGAAATCAAGTTCAAAGCTTTGAGTGGTGTGATTCTACCACCACTGAGAGCAGGGAGTAAGGACTGCCCATTTTTAAATCCTCTTCCTTTCATCTCCAATCCCCTTGGAGTTTGGATAGAGTCTTCTCTTGGACCAAGAAATGTGAGGCCGATGAGTCTTCTTGGAACAAGTGTTTATTTCATGAGGATGAGCTGACTCTCCAGAGAATAATGTTAACCCTATCATTCTCTGATCGATTCTCAGGTCAGCAGCCAGTCAACAAGCATTTTTTAATTTCTTACTATGTGCCAGGCACTGTGCTAAGCCCTGTAGATGAAAAGTAAGGTAAAATTTAGCCCCCTGCTCTCAAAGAGCTCACATTCTAATGGGGGATGGAACAGATAGGATGTTTATAGGGTGAATTGGAGGTAATCTCAGAGGGCCTTCCTCCCAGAGACACTAATGGGCCTTCCTAAATCCAGGACTTCCAATAAACACAGAAAGTCCTTCAGAAAGCCTCTTTCCACATGGTTCCTAAAAAAATCCGTTCAATGGTTAAAAACTCATCTGTTGTCTTATTTTTTCCCTTGGAGAAAAAATTGAAATTGTCTCCAAGAAACTGCCTTTTTCTACTTGGTTCTATCATTTATCTTTCTGGGTTTCCATTCTTCCAAAATCTTTCCTTAGTTCTTACAGGTATTAGAGTGTTCTGTAACCATTGGAGGCAAGAGGGTGTGGGGAACCTGGGAAAGTCCATTGGGATGTAGGTTTCTTAATGAATGGGTGTTTCTATGTCCCTCTACAAGTGGCCATTTATTGATGTTGTACTAAGGACCCAGCCTAGTGCAACAAACACTGCAGTCTGGCTGTACAACAGGATTTATTTTTATTTTTATGTTTTGATGAAGGGCTGATTATAGTTTAGAACCCCAAAACCTATCAAGATGGAAGAATTTTTGTTTGTTTGTTTGAATGGAGTCTGGCAAGGCATTTCCTATACCATTAATTTTATCTGTAATACCATACACATATGAGAATAAATTACCTCCCCTACTACTGGCATCTTGAACAATTCTTTGATGAAGTGACCCACTACTAGATAACTCCTAACACAACTCCCCCATCCCCTCAACTTACATCCTCATCCCACCCAAAGTTCAGAAATTTACTTTGATGTATTCTTTATACTTGTTCTAAGCTAAATCAGCCACTGTTTTTCTGTCTAGAATACTCTAGAGTATTTGTCCTTTCTCAAATGTGTGTGGTACAGTATCCCCAATCTGTTGCTCAACTTGTTTGAAAATATCTATCCCTTTAATGAATTGATTTGGGAGGCAGTAGGGTATAGTAAAGGCAGTGCTAGACATGCTAGATTTTGTTTTTAAACCCAGCTCAGTCCTTTACTTACTCCCTTTATGACCTTGGGCAAGTCCCTTTACCTCCCTGGTCCTCAGTTTCCTCACCTGTAAAATGAAGAGTTGATCTAGATTACCTTTAAGGTTCCTCCCAGCTCTTAACCTTTGATCCTATGATTTCCACCTGATTGCATGGGAGGAACTCAGTAGGGAGTGGAGTTCTCTTCCCCCCCTTTCCCCTAGACAGTCAGGACAATACTCAGAGAGCCCCAAGCAGAGAGATATTTGAGAAAGGTACAAATCAGGTTTGCTATTATAAAGTGTGTCGCCTCTTTTCTGTGCCAAATCCAGGTTGGTTTGTGAAGCATGCATTCAGGCTGATGGAATCTCGAATCAACCAGGACCCACCACTCTGCAGAGGGTCTGACCATGCTGTGAATTTGCTCTTTGTGGGGGCTTTTTTTCCTTTCTCTCCCAAAATGCTGCACCTCTAATACACATCCTCCAAAGCAATTCATTTCTAACCCAATGCACGTGCTCTGTGTCTAACATTTTTTATTCCAAAATGGCTGATCCATTTCATGTTAAAGAAGACAATTCTTAATTGGAATGTATATAGATGTATGACAATGCACTGAGACTTGTTACCTTCAGTTTGCCACCTCAGAAGTGAGGCCAGCTTTGATACCCTCACTTCTGGGAACCACGGTTACCGATGTACAATATATCATTTTTCCAGCAGTTTTTGTTAAATGCAGTGGCCATGGATAGTATGTCAAAGAAACTAGAAAACAAGACTTACTTACTGATGCTTTCTAAATGTGCCTGAAGAAAGCTTTAAAAAAAGGTAGGGGATGGGGGGCGGGGTGGAAGCACTCAGAATAATACAACGGAGAAAAAAGAGCTTTTACCTCTAAGTAGTTTTTGAAGACTCAGCCAGAGGACAATAGAGAATTTTCCTAGTAGCCTGTGAGACAGCTCATGCTTTTTACCCTTCCGAGGGGGAGGAGTGAAAAGGAATAGATATGAGTTCATTACCCTGAAAATTCTAAAGTAATAGGGACATAACTGGCCTGTTTTGAGCAAATTGTTGTATGCATTCAGGGCAAATTAAGAGATGTTTTTCAAAAACCAAAAAAGCATTCCGTGTATGAAGTCATTTGGTCTCCAACTCATTGAAGGCACCACACCCTGCCACTATCAATTAACATGCTCTGACATAAAAATAGGTGATGTGAAAAAAAACACATATTAACTTTTCATGCCTGAACATGATCCATTCTGAGTAAGAGGGAGAGAAACCACTCAGGGGAAATGGGGAACAGTTAAGACTGGAACCGTGGGCAATGTTATAGGCTCCAGCCAGTGTTATATATAAAATCAACATTAGGTGGGATTTTATCATATCTAAAATCCTGAATTCTTCTATCTGTTGGTGATCTGGGAGGAAATCTAGTAAATATCTCTTTAGTTAGTAACGAAATGGGAGTGGACAACTGGTGACATCTTTTCTCTGCATGAAGAGGACTTCCATTTATAGGGTTTCACCCTTCCACGTCTTATTTCACTATCTAAACTGGAGGATGGGAAAGAACGATGCTCTTAGATGCATTAAATGGGGTCTAAAGTTAAATTCTTTTCTGACATCCTGTATATTTTTACAAGTTTAGGTAGTCATTTGAAAGCAGGATACTGAAAAGTGACTCTATTTTGACATACTACTTCTCAATCCTTTTGTGTTACAATTTAGTTATCAAGATTACTTAGTGCACAGGTCAAATACATTTTTGCTTACCGACTGTCATCTCAACCTCATGTCTGACAGTCTCTAACAGGAGATCTGGAGCAACAGCTAACCACATGTACTTTTACAAAAGGCTTGCTAGAAAACAGCCTGATTTGTTTCAGGGTTTTTTTTTTTTTTAACAGTCCTATTGAGTCAACAGGATCTGAAAGGACAAAAAAAATATTGCTTTTTAGTTAGTAAACTAGGGAACAGACATGCATACAAAGCAAAACACAAGAATGCATTGTTTTCTGATCCATATTGTACTTTAAAATATTTTTTCTACACTTTGGATGATAGATTTGAACAGCCAAGATGCCTAGTTTCTCAAATATGCTTGCTTTTTTCCTTTCTCTTTCTTTCTTTTTTCTTTTTTTGGCTTTGAACTTGTGATTTCAGTTATGTAGGGAACTTCTGTTGTGAAGACTCCCTTCACAGACTACAGATCAGACACTCATGTGCAATTTATAGTCCCAGAGTTACTTAGAGCACTGAGAGGCTACAGGATTTGCTCTCAGACACATAGCTAGTACCTGTTATACACAGACAGGTCTTCCAAAGTTGGTCTTCTCTCCAATGTGCCACTTTCCTTAATGATGCATGTTTGGCTTGTATGAAGTTGAAGGATGTTGTTCCACATTTAGATTTTGGAATTCAAGTCTTGAAACTTAGAACAGTGTGTTGTTATGTGCTGTTGATTACATCTAATGGACTCAAAGCTCTACCAAAGAAAGAAGGACCAGGTGCATTAGCATCTTTGATAGCTAGAGTATAGAGCAGTGTTGCCTGACCACCACCCCCACCCCCCCCCAAAAAAGGCATTTTAGGTAACAAAAACTAAATAATTTTCTTAAGACAATACTGGTCCAAACTTGGAAATTACTTATCAGAAAATGTTTTGTTTCAGCTTAGTCTTAGAACAATTTCATTAAATTAAAAAACCAAAGGTGTTATTGTCTTCTCCCAGACTTTACATGTTATCTATGAACAAAACTTTCCAGGCAGAGCAAGACTATCACCAACAGGCTGACCACTGGGTGATGAACTCTTCAGCCGTGCAGCCCATGTAACAGAAAAACATTTTTAAATGGCCCTGATTCTATATGGTTCCCTTCTGCCTCTATGGTGGCTGTGACAGTCTTGGAAAACAGAGAAGTTAGTATTAAGAACCATCTAGTTTTTAGACCATCTGTAAACATCAGTTTTTAACTGTTAGGATTCTAAGGGTGTCATCTTTGTCCAATTGCCAATGAAATGATATAATACTGAAGGAATAAAAATGTACCCATATGGACATTTTTTTCTATAAATATAATTAAAAGATGGAAATAAGGAGATGAAGCCAGGTGGAAGGAATGGTTCACAGATTCTCTTCAGAGACTGTAAAAAAAGAATTGGGGAGAGGGTGTGTTATCACGTTCCCCAAAACATCAGGAAACTTTGTTTTATGAGTCACTTGACCATCACCTTTCACGGTACTCATGAGTGCAAGCTAAATGATCCCCATGAAGATATAGCTTCAACTATTCACCAGCATGATGTGGTAGAGAATGAAAAAGAAAATCTATTAATAATTGGGGAAAGGCACCAAATTAAATAAATATACATTAAAACTCAGTTACTTCGTCATGTAGGTAGCAATGGGGTATGCTGGCCAAAATTTATATTTGAAAAGGTGGTTTGACAAATTAGATCAATTGTTAAGCATTTATCAAGCACCTACTACATACATGCCAGGCACCAGGAACACAAAGAAGAAAGTCAAAATTCCTGTCTCGGGGAGGCTTATAATCTAATAATATAATATATGTACGTATCAATTTGCTGATAGATGACTGATAAACGATGATTTGGGTGGGGACAAGAAGAGAAGGAAATAAGCACTTATTAAGCACCTGCTGTGTGCCAGGGACTGTGCTAAGTGTTTTACAATTTTTACCTCATTCAATCTCCATAACAATTCTGGGAAATAGGTGCTTTTGTTAGCCCCATTTTACAGTTGAGGAAACTGAGGCAAACAGATTAAGTAACTTGCCCAGAGAAATAACTGGTGTCTGAGACTAGATATGAACATAGGTCTCTTCCTGACTACAGGCACAGCAGTCTATCTATTGTGCCACCTGAGATGGGGGAAGGAGTGGATGAGACCAGCAGCTGAGAAGATCAAGAAAGAGGGGGGGTATTATTTGTGGGATTCTTTGTTTTTAAATGTAAAACATAGCTCTTGAGCAAGGCTTTGAATGAAACTAGGGATTCTGAGTGGTAAAGGTGAAGGAGGAATACATTACAGGGATAGGAGAGAGCCTATGGGAGAAGGCATGCTAAATGTGAGCTGGATTTCAGTGTGCATAAGGAGAACAAAGACTAATAAAGCTTGAAAGGTAGGTTGGGGCCAGCTTTTAAAGGCCTGTAAATGCCAAGCAGAGGAGTTTATATTTGACCCCAGAGGTTATAGGAAGCCACTGGAATTTATTTAGTGGGATATGGTCAGATCTGCACTTTAGTAAAATCATTTTGGCAACTTGTGGAAGAGGGATGGGAAGGTGTGGACTTGAGGCAGCGAGAATTAGGAGGCTAGTCCACTCGGAGAGATATGAGGTGGTCAGAGAGTGAATTGTAGTGGTGTCTGCGTGATCAGGGAGAAAGGTTCATGAATGTAACGGAACATTACTGTGCCAAACAGATGACTATACTCTTCCATGAAGAGTATGAAGACTCATGGCAAGCTATATATTGACTGATGCAGAATGACAAAAACAGAACCAGAAAAACAGTATACATAATAACTATAACGATAAAAAAAGAAATCAAAGAACAAATAAAACTAAACACTTTATACATAATCAAACTTGGCCCTAAAGAGGAAAATAAAAAATGTATCTCCCTCCTTCCCTTACAGAAGAAGATCATGAGTACAGTATATTGTACATCCTGTCATCTTTGTTTTACGTGTTGCTTAGTTTTGCTAAACTTTTTCTTCCCTTTTGTTTTAATTTTTTGTTATAAGAGATGGCTCTCTGGGGGGCTGGAGGGACATATTTGGGAATGAAGGTGATGTAAAAGCAAAAATTATCAATAAATTTTTTAAAAAGAAAATGTTTGGAGATTAAGAAATGAAAGAGATTAAGGCTTGCAAATTACTCAAGTCTTGTGCATATATTATAAATATGTTCTTAAAGGAGACAACTGAAAGGCACTGGACATGGTGAGCATTGAATAGTATTACCCCCCCCAAAAAAACTGATTTTATTCTAGCAAACTGGAAATAACTGATGACCAATATGGAGATCATTTCATAATCAAGTGTCTATATGTAATTAGTTCATTGGTCCCTAGAGCAAAATTAAAATCAACATAAATCTAGAAAAACAAAGGGGGAAAATGAAAAGATGTTTTAGCCAATTAAAATAACTCCAAACTGGTATGTTAAAGCAAGCCACTTTGAAAATTGGGAAATGGAAAAAAATATTGACTCTGATAAACTCCATTTCTTGGAGAATTTTAAGAGTCACTAAAAGAGAAAAAAAAATCCCAGAAAACACCTCTCTCCCTGTTTACAGTTTCTTTTTTCTTTAATCTATCCTATACACAACTGCCAAAATCATCCTTCTCAAGTACAGATCTGACCATACCACTCCTGTGGTCAGAAAGGAAAAAAAAGAAAAAACTCCGTAAAATACAAGCTATTCACCCTAATGTTCTTTTTTTCTTTCCTTCCCCCCCCCCCTTTGGAGACAAATGGAGTTAAGTGACTTATCCAGGGTCACGCAGCTAGTAAGTGTCTGAAGCCAGATTTGAACTCAGTCTTCTTGATTCCAGGACCTGTACTCTATCCCCTGTACCACCTAGCTCCCCTACCCTAATATTGCAAACTCCCTAACGTGATTCATGTTTATCCATTCGGACTTGTTTCCCATCATCCCTCTATATTTATTCTGTGTTCCAACCAAACTGACCTATTCTCAAAACATCTATTTCCTGTCTCTCTCTGCACAAGTTGTCTGCTCATCTTGAAATGGACTCTATCCTCTCCTCACTTTAAAATGCTTGCCTTTCTTCAATACCCAATTTACATGCCACCTCCTCCATAAAGGTTTTTCTGAGCTCCCAAATTAATGTTCCTTTTCTCCTCAAATTATTTTATTTTTACTTCCTTGGTTATGTGTTCTAGCCTCCAATAGAATGCAAGTTCACTAAGGGTAAAAATCAGTACCTTAAGGTTTTCTCCTCAAGATATTTTATTTTTGCTTTCCTATTTATGTGTTTTAGCATCCAATAGAATGTAAGTTCCTTGCACACAGTAGGCTCTTAGGAAATGTGTTTAAGTGAATGTGTTGACAGCATACGCTTGATCTCCCTGAGCAGAGACACAGAAGCTAAGAGTTCTACTAGTTTATAATAGAAGTACATTTGTAAAGAAAAAAAATTACAGGGGAAGAGAATGAACAACCAGAAGCAGTGTCACCTCAAAAAACACCATAAAACAGAGGATAAGAAAGTAAACCTGAAGAAAGCTTGGCATGAAATCCATCCAAGTCAGATCATCCCAAAAACATTTATAGATTAAACTAGGACAACAGATAGATATAAAACAGATTTGCAAGAGTTTCTATAGCAATCTGTTCTCATCATCAATGACGATGGGTATATATTCCACACTACAGTGCCCACTGTGCAATATGAAGGAGTGGAAATGCCACTTAAGAAGATGAAGTTGGAAAAAACAGCTGGACCCGACTAAACATAGACTGAGGAAACGTGTCCTGGAAACAACACGGTTTTAACGTCCCCCAGGCAGGGTGTGATTTTCAAAATATCTTAGAGAAGATGCTAAAAGATAAAAGAGATCACAGACTGTAATATTAAGGTAAAATGGCAACTTAATAGGCTTAAGCAACAACCAATGCATAAATCCACTTTATTGTTCCAATAAACTCTTTATGGGAATGACTTGCACACATATGAGGTAGATCCATAATGCAAATATGGATCTCCATATGGAGAAAGCAACAGGTAGACATCAACAGTTGATTTTCTATAGCAGACTACATATTTATGGGTTCAGAGTTTATTGAAAAGGGTAGAAAATACAAGAACACATTTTCTTACAGATTTCTGATTGTTTAAAAAGCATTTGACTTAATAGCGCAAAACACTGTCATAAAGACTCTCTCTCAACAAGAGTTTCCCACAAGAGGATAGGATGTTAAGAACGACGTGTCCTTGATTGATATGACTCGCTTCTTGTTGTCATTACCAAAGCAAGGGGTAAGACAAGGAGAGATGGTCTTCCAGTATCATAAGAGATGTTATTCTACAAATACCAATGGAAATACTCCACAGTTTCTTCTTTGTGAATGACAAAATTTTGCTTTTTGCATCTGCTAAGGGACCTCCTAGATGAGATCCACAGCTATACAGAGATAGGTTTGCATTCTACCATGGAAAAATTAAGTATATATGACATCAGTCAATCAAAAACCATTTATTAAGTACTTACTGCATGCCAGAACAAGACTCTATGCTAAGTCTTGGAAATGGGAAGAAAGATAAAAAGTCTGTCCTCAAAGGGCTCGCTCTAATGGAGGGGACAACATATAAATAGGTACCTATAAGGTATGCTGAAGGTACATGAGAGGAAGAAGTATGGTGTGCAGTGATGCTGAGAAGAAGGGATGGGGACCAGGAAAGTCCTAAGGAAGGAAGCCAGAGAAACTAGGATTCACAAGTGAGGAGGGAGAGCACCATAGCAATGGGAGACAGCAAAGACACCAAGATGGAAAGTGGAGTGTCTGGTGCAAGGGAGAGCATGCAGACCATTGTAGCTAGATACCAGAGTATGTGGGAGGAGAGTCAAGTATAATAAGACTAGAGAGGCAGGAAGAGGCCAGTTGGATGAGCAGCTCATTAACAGATATGGATTGCACTGGGGATAGTTTATATATGGTGGTTTCAATGATCCCAAACTGCCACCTCACTGTAAAGTCCATCTTTTTATAATACCACTGTTCTCCATGAGGGACATGTGATCTAAGGGAAGAAAAAAGGGGTAGGGGGAGATATATGTTTATTAAGAAACATATGTTTATTAAATGCTATGTGCCAGGTACTGTGCTAAGTACAAAACACTTGACATATGTTATCTTATTTGAGATAAATAGAGAGTTGGGTTCCTAGTCTGGAAGACACTGGTTTAAGCCCCACCTTGGACACACGCTAGCTAAATGAACTTTAATATCATTTAGCCCTCTAAATCCTATTATCTAAATGATACCATTTTAACCTCTTAGTTCCTCTGGTCAATTCTCTATGACTATAAGTTTCAGAGAAAGTACTGATCTGAATTAATAGAGGGAGTTTACTCACTTGGGAGTTTCCCTAGACTAATGAAGTACCAACCTTTTATCTATATCAGCCCTCATCCCTATTCTCCCTATTCTGCTATATGCCTACAAATCCTACAATCTTTTAAAAAAATCAAAATTAGAGTTTACTCAAAAGGCAACAGAAAGGTACATGCAAGGAGATGGAGAATTAAGGCTATGGAATATGATGCTACTAGCAATGACTAATTTTGAAGAAACAGCATTAAAGACATCAAGGATACATATGACTAAGAAAAATAGTAGATTAGTTATATAGGGCTAAGAGTTGAATAATTTGAGGCCACAAAATATTAAAAATTGAAAACAGGGGTTCTTAACCTTTTTTTGTGTTTATGGATACCTCTGATAGTCTGGTGACACCTGTGGACTTCTCAGAATAAAGTTTTTAAATGAATAAAATAAAATATGTAGGATTACAAAGAAAACCAATCACACTGAAATGATCACCAAACAATATTCTTTAAAACAAGTTCGCAGATCCCAGGTTAAGAAACCCTGACCTAAAAGAAGACCTCCGAAACATTGGGTAGATCCTTTAGGATTTAAGAAAGAATATGAACAAAAAAAATCATAGCATAAAAAAGATTTTGAACTGTACCTATGTGGAGTGGGGAGGGAGGGAAGTCCTGTATCAGTAAGATCAAAGACCCACCCATAGGCTTTCCACCAAAAAATCAAAGACCATGTTATTAAAAGGTTTTGTCCAGTCAGAAGACCTGTATTCAAATTCCATTTCTCATACTCACTGGACATGAGAATACAAGCAAGTCATTTAAACCTTAGTTTTCTCACCTATTAAATATGCATAATGATCCTAACACTACCCTCCCTCAAAGATTTCCTGTGAGGAAAGTGCTTTGTAAAATTCACATGTCACTTAGTGGTCATTGTACTGAGCCAAGGTTCCAAAGACCAATAAAGGGCTGTAAACAAGTCTTTGTTAGAATGTATGAGCATCATTAGTATTTTTAATAATTATTCAGTTAAAAGTTAACAGACAATGTAGACTCTTAATTCTGTGAGGGAAAGACTTGGATCCCCTTCTCCACTGGCTTATTCTATACCAATATCACTGGACATAAACAGCTATAGAAGTTTTGTGTGCAACCTCCTACCCTTCAATGAAGTATATTTAATTTAACCTGTCAGGTAACATTATCTGCCTCTTTATTATAATTCTGCCATTAGTGAGTCAAGGGCATCTTCTTCATGTTCTTACATATTTTCCATTGGGATCACACACCCTGTCTTCCTTTCTATGCAATCTGTGCCAACTATAAGAAAACTCAGGTGTAAAGCACAGACTTTAACTTTATCCCCAAAAAGGTTTCTCATAGATTTCTGGGAATTATGAACTGGTGGGTCTCACTTGCAAAGTAGTCAGGGTTGTGAAATCTATAATAATATCTAACATTCATATGGTGCTTTAGGGTTTGCAAAGCACTTTACAAATTGGGAAGCAGGTGCTATTATTATCCCCTTTTTACAGATGAGCAAATTTGGGCATACATAAATTAAGTGACTTGTTCAAGGTCACGCAGCTGTGTTTGAGGTCACATTTAAACTCAAGTGGTAGTGGTGGTGGTAGTAGGAGTAGTAGGAATTGGCAAACATTTATATAGTGCTTACTATGTGTCAGGCGCTATGCTAAATGCTTTACGCTTATTACCTCACATTCTCACAACAACCCTGGGAGGTATTATCTCCATTTTACAGATAAGAAAACTGGAGCAAACACAAGCTAAAAGACTTGCCCAAGGTCACACAGCCAGTCAGTGTCCTAATCAGTATTTGAACTCAGGTCTTCCTGACTCCAGATCCAACACTCTGTCCATTGTACTATCTAGCTAACTAATAAATAAAAGGTAAGATCACTGAACACTTGAGCAAACATAACCCTTGGGGGCTATTGTAATGTGGTTCCTATAAGGGGTGTGTGAAATCAACTATTAGTTCTGTTATGGATAATGAAAGAGAAGTAGATGTGATTTAGACTTCCAAAAATTCTTTATTAATATAGTATTAATTTAAATTAATATTAATTTATTAATAATAGTAATAGCTCAAAATTTTAATGCTATAAGGTTTTCAAAGCACTATATATGTACATTATGTATTATGTTATACACAGTATATATGACATTAACATATATATCTCACTTCATCTTCACAATAATCCTTAGAGGTAGTTACTATTATTTTCCTCATTAAACACATGAAGATACTGAGATTAAGAGAAGTTAAACAATTTGCTCAGGCTCAAATAACTAAAAAACCTATCTCAAGCAGGATTCAAACTCAGGTCTTCTGACTCCAAATCTATCACTGATTCCTTTAAAAAGATTCAATACCAATTGTTGTCATTCAGTCACTTCAATCATGTTCAACTCATCATAACCTCACTTGGAGTTTTCTTGGCAGAGATATTGGAATAGTTTGCCATTTCCTTCTCCAGCTCATTTTACAGATAAGCAAAGTAAGGCAAACGGGGGAAAGTGACTTGCCTGGGGTCACACATTTGAACTCAGGAAGAGAAGTCATCCCACTTCTCGGCCCAGCACTCTATCTACTGCACCACCTAGCTGCCCAAGTCAATGAGTTTTTATTAAGGGCCAGACACTATGCTAAGAGCTAAGGATAACTGAATCACCATAGGTTGGGGCATACTTGTCATGGAGAGGAACCCAGAGTACCGTCTGTCTCCTGCACTTTATATCCCCGAAAATGGACAATAATTACAGTTCCTCTTCTTCATGGAGAAAAAAAAGTCACAATCCCTCATAAGGATGGAAATGCACTGACTCAATGTTTATAAATTAGATCGAAAAGGAAATTTACATGAAAGTTTCTAAGTTCTGCAGATGACACTAAATTCTATATAATAGAATATCAAGCCAGCAGCCAAGCTTACAAAAAAATTTCATGAGACCATGTAAGTAAGTAGAAAAGTGGTAGATAAACTCCACTGTGGACAAGTATAAGGTAAAGCATTTAGGGTTAAATAATTTGTTCAGCTATATTTATGGGAGGATGACCTCCAAGCTCTACATTACAGCCTAGGAAAGGCAAGTAGAAGACTTTGTAGAACTAGAGATCATAGAATCAGAGTTCTGGAACCTGAAGGGACCTCAGACACCATATAGCCCAACCCTCTCATTTTTAAAAATGGGAAAACTGAATCTCAGAGAGATTATGTAACTTGCCCAAACCAATGCAAATAGTATTGGAGATGCAAGAGCTTTCACCTATATCTTGGCAGAGCCAAAAAAAAAAAGTCAGTGATAGGCTGGACATTAGATGTATATTAAAATCAAGACAGAAAATGTGTTCTTATTAGATCTCTCCCTGGAATACTATAGACACTTCTGATTATTATAATCTCAGAAGAGCTAGAAATGGTTCAGAGGAGAACTCAACTAACCAAGGAAATGGAAATTTGCAACATGAAAATGGATTGGAAAATAGTAGGTACCTTTCATTCTAGAAAGATGACAGCTGAGAGGGTGATGGAAATGCGGTATGAAATCACAGAGGGCCATGATTAGAGTAAACAAAGATATATTTTCCAAGTCCTAGCTTACTTGTACCTGTGGGAGGCCCTGAAGCTTGAGAAAGGTAGCTTCAGAACAAATAAAAGGAAGCACTTTTTTACAATATGAGTAAGTGAGATTTAAGGGAGTATGGTCTGAAAATATAACTTGAGATGACAGAAACTCAAAATACCTTTTTAAAAAATTCAAATAAGTTCATTATACCACTAATCATATCTATATCACTTTGAGATTTATGAGACACTTTACAAATGTTGTTTTATTTGATTATCTCAAATAGCCAAATTAGCTCTGGAAAGTAAGTGTTATTATCATCATCCCTACTTTACAGTTGAGGAAACCAAGATAAGTAGAGGTTAAGCAACTTGCCCAGGGTCATACAGCTAGCAAATATCTCCAGTCTCCCTGACTCCAGATTCAACACACTCTCTATCCACTATACCACCTAGCTGTCATATTGAGGATTGATGCATGATATGGATGAATGATAAAGTATTTTTAAGAGCTTATTATTTGCAAAGAAATAATAATGATGGTGACATTTGTATAGCGTTTAGTATGTACCAGGCACTTTGATAAGCACTTCCCAATTATTCTGTCATTCGGTCCTTACAACAAGCCTGAGAGATAAGTGCTATTATTATCCCTACCTCTGATGCTTATTGCCAGGGTCATCTTGGTCAAATTCCTAACATTCCTCAGTTTCGTCCTCTGTAAAATGAGAGATTTGGATTGAATAGCTCTAAGGTCTTTTCCAACTCTAGATTTATAATTAGGAGGTCTCAAAAAGAAGCCATTTAACCACTCCAACCTTCCAGTTCCTCATATATAGTACAAAAAGGCTGGACTAAATAATTTCTAAAATCCTTTCCTGTTCTAAATTTTTTATGTATTATTTATTTTTAGCTTTTTTTTTAACCAAAATTTTGAGTTCCAAATTCTCACCCTCCTCCCATCCCTCCCAAGCCCAGTGAGAAGGTAAGAAAAATGTTGTTGATCATACATGTGAAATCATACAAAATATATTTCCATATTGGCCATAGCACAAAAAAGCAAGAAAAACAAAGAAAGTGAGAAAATCATATTTCAATTTGCACTGAGTTCATCAGTTCTCTCTCTGTGGAGGTGGAGAATACCTTATATCATTTTATTGATCAGAGTAGCCAAGTCTTTCACAGGTGATCATCATTACAATGTGGCTACAGTTGTACACAATGATCTCCTGGTTCTTCTCCCTTCACTTTGCATTGATTCATAATAGGTGTTAACATGTTGTTTTTTCTAAAAATACCTCCCTTGTCATTCACCACAATCATATGGCACAACCTGCTTAGCTATTGCTTAAATGATGAGTTTCTCCTCAATTTTCAATTCTTTGCCAACATAAAAAGAGCTGCTATAAATATTTTGCAAACATAAACCTTTTTCCTTTCTTTTTATCTCTTTGGGGTATAGACTTAGTAGCTTTATAGCTCTTTCTAGAGTGATTGGACCAGTTCACAACTCCACCAACAGTTTATTAGGCTGCCAATTTTCACTCTTCCCCTCCAGAATTTGTCATTTCTGATAGGTGTGAAGTGGTACTTCAGAGTTATTTTAATTTATATTTCCCTAATCAATAATAATTTAAATCATTTTTCATATGACCATAGACAGCTTTGATTTCTTCTTCTGAAAACTGCCTGTTCATACTCTTTGACCACTTAACAACTGAGGAATGGCTCTTATTTTATAAATTTGACTCAAGTCCCTATATATTTGAGAAATTAAGCCTTTATCAGAGAAATGTGTCTTGAAAATTTTGTTATTATCTCATTGTCTTTGGTACCTTTTAGCAAAATGTAGCTTCCCTGCTCGTTTCTTTTAATTAGGTCTATTTTTGTTTTTGTTTTGTCTGAGATGAAGATTACTACCCCTTCAACTGAAGTATAATAAATTCTGCTCTAGCCTTTTATTGTGTCTTTATCTGTCTTTTTGTTTCAAGTGTGTCGCTTGTAAACAACATATTGTTGGACTGTGGTTTCTAATTCATTCTACTATCTGCTTCTGTTTTATGGGTGAGTTCATCCCGTTCACAGTGTTATGATTACTGTGTATTTCCCTCCATCCTATAACCTTCTGTTTATCCTTCTCTCTTTTTATCCTATCAGTCCCCAGAAGTCTGTTTTCCTTTTTGACTACTGCCTCGCTTAATCCACCCTCCCTTTTATCATCTCTCCCACAATCTCTCATTCTCTTTCCCTTCTATTTCCTTATAGATTGCGTTGCTCACTGCATTCCCTCCTCCCCTTCCACTACAAAAGTTCTTCCTTGAACATCTTTTATGTGAGAAAATTTTCCCTGTTACCTCTCCCTTCCCTTCTCCCAGTGTGCATCCCCTTTCTCTCACTGCTTCATTTTTTTAGAGATTGACTCAACATAATCAGTTCATATGCATGCCTTCTGTCTATGTAAGATCCTTTTAATTGCCTAATAATGATAAAATCCTTAGGAGTTACATATATCATCTTCCCATACAGGAATGTAAACAGTTTAATTTTCTTGAGTCCTTTATGATTAACTCTTTCATGCTTACCTTTATATGCTTCTCTTGAGTTTTATGTTTGAATCTCAAATTTTCTGTTTAGTTCTGGCCTTTTCAACAGGAATGCTTGAAAGTCCTCTATTTCACAAATATCTCTTTTTTGCTAAGTAGGATATTTGTGGTTGTAATTCTAGTTCCTTTGTCTTCCAGAATATCACGTTCCAAGCCCTCTGCTACTTTAACATGGAAGCTGCTAAATCCTGTGTGTTCCTACCTGTGCCTTCATGACATTTAAGCTGTTTCTTTCTGGTTGATTGAAGGATTTTCTCCTTAACCTGGGAGCTCTGGAATCTGGCTCTAATATTCCTGGAAGTTTTCATTATAGGATCTCTTTAAGGAGGTGATCAATGGATTCTTTCAATTTCTATTTTACTCTCTGGATCTAGGATGTTATGGGCATCTTTCCTTTATAATTTCTTGAAACATGATTTCTAGGCTCTTTTTCAATCATGACTTTCAGGTAATCCAATTTTTACTTAATTTATCCAATTTATAAATTTTAGAAATTTATGTTTATAAACACATTTAACGTAATCCAATTTAATCAAATGATTCTTAAGTTATCTCTTCTCAATCTTAAATTATCTCTTCTCAATTGTTTTTCTGATAATATCTTTCACATTTTATTCCATTTTTTCATTCTTTTGACTTTGTTTTATTGTTTCTTGATGTCTCAGCTTTCACTCAACTCTTCTAAGGAATTATTTTCTTCAGTTAACTTTTGTACCTCTTTTTCCATTTGATCAATTCTGTTTTCTAAGAAGTTCTTTTCTTCAGTGGATTTTTGTTCCTCTTTTGGCATTAGGCTAAATCTATTTTTTAAGGTATTGTTTTTTTAGGTTCTTTTTTTTTTGTGGTGCTTCTTTTACCATTAGGCCAATTCTGCTTTTTTAATCTGTTCTTTTCTTCAGGATATTTTTGTGCCTCTTTTGTCATGCAATTAGTTCGCATTTCATAATTTCTTGCATCCTTCTTATTTTTTCCCCCAATTTCTCCTCTCCTACTCATCTTTCTTTAACTCTACCATGAATTCTTTTTGGGCTTGGGTCCCTTTAGCATCTTTCCTTGAGTCTTTGCTGATATCTGTTTTCACATTGTCTTCTGAGTTTGTGTCTTGGTCTTCCCAGCCACCACAGTAACTTTTTATGGCGAAGTTCTTTTATTATTATGGTTTTCTCCTTTCTCCAACCTATTTCTTGACTTTGAATGTTATACTGAGGTTGGGCTTTGCTCACCTACAGGTGGTAAGACACCATCCCAATGTCAAGCATTTCTGTGCTGCTGTCTTCAGATTAAACTCTGCAGCCATGCAAGTTTTCAATGCTTCCAAAGTGATGTGAATCAGGAAAAGGTCTGGCTACTCTCCTTGTTTGCACTCTGGTCTTTACCCTGCAGCCATAAGTGTCAGCACTCCAATTGGATCAGATACACCTAATGTCCAACAGCAAAAAGTGCTAATGCTTCTCTTTGTGTTGGAATTGTGACCTGCTTGTGAACAACCATAAATACTCCTCTCTGCTCTGGAACTGGGACCCAGAACTATATGTGGGCAATCAAATTGCCAATCAGAGTCAGCTGCATCAAATGCCAGCACAGGGTCCTCTGTAATCGAATGCCAGCACAGGGTTCTCTGTAATCTCTGATCAGTTGTTTGACCATCGTTACCGCCTCTGGGCTGACAGCTTCCTATGTTGTTGTTTCTTCCATGTTGTTGCAGCCACCTCCAAGGTCCAGGGACTGGTGCTGCCAAACTCTGGGCCAGTTCCCACTCCAGTGTCACAGAGCTCTCTTGCCAACCCCCTAAACTGTCTGAGGCTGGGAAAATGTCTCATTCTGACCTCTAGTTAGCTCTGCTGCTCCAAAATTTAAGGAGTGATTTTAACTCCTTTATTTGAGGAGTTTTTAGTCATGTGGAGGGGAATGTTGGGAGAGCTCAGTTGGGTGGATGCCTCTAATCTGCCATCCTGGCTCTACCGCCTCCTGCTCTAAATTCTGACATCCATGTATTCATAAAGCTTTTGGGGGGAGGGAGAGGATCCTGTACACTATGTTCAAGGTATCATAGTAAGACAACAAGACATAATCCCCATTTCCCCAAAAAGCTTACACTCTACATTATTAAGTTTGGGGTGGGGGTGGGGGCAGTTTCTGAGTTAATTCTGTCACTATAGGTTCCTGGAATTTCCTTTAAACTACAGTTTACATTTGTTGTGAAAATACTCAGATGAAAACCCAAATTGGGATAGTACCATCCTCATGTGTATGTGTGTGTGTGTGTGTGTGTGTGTGTGTGTGTGTATGTGTGTATTAGATTTAGTACCATCATGAAAGGTTCTGTTTCCATCTTAATTTTCTTCTTTTTATTAGCATATATACTAGCAGCATTTACTCCTCTTCCCTATTGGACAAACAAATAAAGTAAGTAAAGCAGTCCAAAGTCAAAAGAACATGTCTTTTAAATTTTCATTTTATTATTTCTAATGATGATCTAATTGATAATGATTGGCACTGATCATTTAATCATCTCAAAAGTAAAACTATTATATTATATATAAAACCCAATAGGCAATAGATATTTTAAATGCATCCCAGAGTGAAACAGATGTTGTTGTATTGACTCCCTACTAACAAAATGTATAAGAGACAGCAAAGTATTGTAGACAGAGAGCTAGCCGCAGAGTCAGGAAGATCTGGGTTCAAGTCCTGTCTTTGATATATATTGACCATGTAATCCAGGGCAAGTCTCAGTGCTCCAAGCAAAGAGAAAGATTCAAGGATGTTGCCAACCTGTGTTAATAGAAGGAGTTCCCTCCCTGGGAAGACCAGCCTCCTAACTGATTTCCCTGCTTCCAGGCTCTTCTCTCCCCTGGCCCATCATCCACATAAATGCGCCCCCCCCCCCCCCAGTCAAATTTCTAAAGTATAATTTTGACCATATTAGTCTCCTGCAATGATTCCTCATTGTCTCTAGTGCACAATAGGATTTTCTTATATTACATTTAAACCTCTTAACAATGACTCTATCCCACCTTTCCAGTCTTACTTCACATTGCTCCCCTTAACACACTTTATGAGCTTGCCAAACTGGTATATATGTTCCTGGCATGAGATCTCCCACTTCCATGCTTTTGCATAGGCTGTCCTGCATGCCTAGAATATACTGGTTCCTTGCCTCTAGAATTCCTAGCTTCATTTAAGGCTTAGTTTATGCGTAGGAAAGCCATGCTTGATTTCCCTAGGTATTAATAATCTCTCCTTCAAAGTGCCTTATATTTACTTACCAGTATACATCAGTGGTGTCAAACTCAAATAGAAACAGGCCATTAAAGCATATGAAAGGTACAGAATGACATAGAAAAGCACGTATTAAAATTATCTATGTCCCATATATTTTCATTGATTTTGGCAAATATTTCCCAACAGTATTTTAATCTGGTTTAGGCCTATTTGGGGAGTGTTGTGCTGTGTAGTTGACATTTCTGGTGTACTTATTATATCTCAGTGCCCCCACCCTCAGCTACCCCACCCCAGTAGAAGATAAGCTATTTGCAAGTCAGGTACTGTTTTTCAGTTTGTCTCTGTAGCTCTACTGCCTAATTTCATTCTTTGTATATGGCAGAGGCCTCGTATATGTTATTTAATTGGGGGAGAGGGGATAGGGAGGGCACAAACAATGTCCATTACTGTGAATGAACTACTATGGATTCTTTGACTTCTTGCCTTCTCCATTTTCCCCAGGTCTTATAATTTCCTTGAAGCTTAGGAGGAAAATGAGAATAACTCTCAGACATTTGGCTTCCCTTTTTTACAAAAAGGATGTGAAGAAGTAATATATCCAAAATCAATAGGAAATCAATACTAGTGGTGCCAAGGAGTTCAAGTTTGCTTTGAGAAAGCATAAAATTTCCTATATTACTGCCCAAAGGCAATCCCACTATGGTATCATTTAAACATAATAGCCTATTTTTACACAACCTCTTTATAGTTTACAAGGCACTTTCCTCACAAATATTCCGGAAGGTAAAGGAAAAACTATAATTATACCCACTTTCAAGATGAGGAAAGTGAGGCTCAGAGAGATTAAATAACTTGCCCATGGGCCCCTAATCATGGAACCCAGGTCTCTTGATTCCATGCACAGTGCTCTTTCCATTACACCATGTTTATCTTCCCCCACACATACAAAAAAATTATGTCCTACGGTTATTAAGCCAATATGAAAAGGAAATGAAGCAATTTATTCAAGAAGATTAGAGCCGGCATTGGAATTGAGAGCGTCTATAATGTCTTTGGCACTGGATCTTTCAGACAGGTTCAAGAAAAATCTATTGAGCAAATAATAGCTCCAGTCTTTTCTCTACGATTAGTCATTTCACAGCTATAAAAATAAGGAGAATGTGCATGTATTAGCAAGGGCAGCCCGACAGATAAAGTAAAGAAGCTATATCTAAGTTCTAGGAGATACTTATATCCCAACAAGAGTCCCCAGCTGTATTTAATCATCAACGTGGAAGTGTGGTGGAAAACACACAGGGAATCCTGCCAATGGTGAAATTTTCCATGCCAAAGCTGGGTGCTATATTACATGCAGTGATGGGTCAAAGGAACGTTGCTCTGAGCAAACAAAGCCAGGCTTCTGTTTAACTCTCCCATCAAAGAGTACAGTATTCAATTCAAGTCAAGCATTTATTAAGTTCCTATTGTGTATAAGGCACCGTAGAGACAAATGACAAAAATGCAAAGTCCCTAACTGGAGGGAGATGACCTTAACCAGATAAATAAATACATACAAAATAATATGAGAGCGAGTTGAGGGCAGGCAGGGCACAAATAACTGGGGAATCAGGAATAGCCTGGTAAGTGGTCGACACCTGAACTGAGCATGACAGGAGCTAAGGATTCTAAGAAGCAGAAGTAAGGAAGGAGAGCACTCCTTTCCATCAGTGGTTGGAGTTGATGCCTCTGGTATCGTAGGGAAGTTTGCTTAAAATGAATGACCAGGAAGACATGGTACCGTAAACTTAGAGCAGGACAAGACCTTAGTGGTCATGCAGTTGGAACCCTCTCAGTTCACAGATGAAGAAGCAGAGACCCAGAGAGGCTGAGAGATTCATGATGTTGGGCTGCCTTCTTTCTAGTGAGGGTAGAATACAGTAAATGAATGAAAAGCATTGAAGCCTTACTATTTGCTAATTACTTACTGTGTTAACTGCTGGGGATATAAATATAAAAACAAGACAGGCCCTAACTCCACATTCTAATAATTAATAGATGCTAGGGAGTAGTGACTGAGGAAAAAGGTGAAAAAGCCACAGGAAAGTCACAAATGTTTAATAGGACAATATGGTGGTCAACTGACAAACTCTTTCCAGAGGCAATAGTAGGATTGATTTGATTACAGTCCTCAGAGCAAGAGGTAGGAAGCAAGTGAGGACGGGGGCTGTGTACTCTGTGGCAGGACCTCTGTGGCTAGGGAAAGATAAGGTTCCATGGTCCCAGACAGTGAAACTTGAAAAAGAAAGAGGAATAAAAAAGAAGCTGAGTAAAATCAGTCGAATCTGCAACCACACATGACAGCATATGTAATATTCCACATCCTAGGACCTTCCTCCTTTCTGCAAAGAGGGGAAGGAGGTCCATTAATCAGCACTAACTCACAAGGCTGTTGTGAATATCAAATGAGATAACCTATATAAAGCATTTAACACGGTGCCTGGCATATAGTAGGCATTTAGTCAATCCTTGTTCCCTTTCCCTCTTCTCATTCTCCAGGGCCAAGGTCACATACAATACAATAACTATTTTATTGAGCCCTGATGGGATACAGGACCTCTTGCAAAGGTATGAGAATGGACAAATAAGGTGGTAAGGAAAGGATGACAATTCCATGGATTTTACTCCTTGGCAGACACTATTAAGGTTGAAAGAAAAGAAGGGGCTAAAATAACATAGCAATCCAAGCTCATATTTCTACTACTTAAGGCAATTAGAGGCTCATTTGGATTAATAAGTTCTGCTTTTTAAATGCCTATAGCCCATGGTGTTTGGGTGGACAGTAGCACTATGAGAAAGGTACAATACTTGTTCAAATGCTGAAATTATTAATTATTCCACATGGCAGAAATACCCAACCATTAGATATTGTAGTGACAGAAGGGCACAGTCACTGAGGGAGATAAGAGTTTGAAAGAGAGAATTTAAGGAACTGCAGAGTAGGAGTAGAATATTGAGGAGAGGATGAGAAGCAAGAAAGGCTTCAAGTGTGGACTTTCAATTCCCTATCAAGGGCAAATGAAAGAAGGGCAGTTGAGTGCAAATCCTTTCTAGGGACATAGGAGTTGGGTTCTATAGCCAGGCGCAGGGAACTGGCTATATCTGTGTAGTGTGGTTGAAGAGACTGTGAGCCCTGCTGCACTCTGTGCCTGTTCCCATAGAGCAATATCAGAATTTGGGGGACTATGCTGACAAAATCTGTTCACCTATAAATATTTAACTGGTACGGAGCCCCCGGTCATCTACATGTAGTAAAATGAGAACATTCATATTTCTTCTTCATCGGTAGATGGTAAATGGGACCTTGCAGAAAATAACTTAATTTCTTTCAAAATAACAGAGTATCTAGTGAAGAAGCCAAAAAATTCAAAATCAGATGTAAAAATATATCTTCTTATACAGAAGGTACCTATTAGCCACTCACTCCTAGTCTAAATAACTTCATTCAAATTCCCTCCCTTTGTGATAGCTTCAACTATCACCTCTATTTAGAAGCCTCCTAAATCTATATATTCAACTTCATCTCTTCCCAGACTCCGGTATTTCCTGCTCCTTCTTGGATCTCTCTCTACCTGTATGTTCTATGCACTTCAAAATCCTTATGTCCAAAACTGAACTCATCATCTTTTCTTCCTCTTAACTTCCCTATTTCCATTGCAAGGGAGAAGAGAGAAAAAAGAAGTTCAAATATATCCCTTAGTCATCTCCATTATGCCCTTCCTCTTCATTTTCATTGTTAGCACAGTATTCACAGATTTCTCCATTTTCAGAAACCCCAGACCCATCCCTCAGTAACGTTAAAGACCTGCTTTTAAAAAAGGTCCAAGTGCGATTACTAGACATTCTGGTATTTTCAAAGAAATTAAGTTGTTTTCTGCAAGATTCCATTCACCATCTACCAAACCTTGCTTCTCTATGGTTGACCAACACAACGGAAGAGACCTTAAGAATTATTCATGAAAATGCTCTTAATCCTCATGTTTTTAAGTAAAAAGTAAAATAATCCACATTACCAAGTGCCAGTCTTTAAAACTGTATGTCCTAATTCTCAAGCACCAAGATAAATTTGTACCAGACTGTCCACCATTACTAACCTCCAAGGCAAAGGTTTGTCTTGGGACATCTGGGTGGAGATAATGAAGAGACACAGAAATAGGAGGTAGAGAACAGAGAATCATCTAGAATTTAGAAAAATTTATTATTAATGATGTATCCAAACACTGGAAAACATGGCTTTGAACGATTTCCCATGAGTTCATTCTTATCATTTCATTGTTCCAGAGTCAAGGTCAGAGCAGCATGCAATTAGGTTGTCTAACTGGCCAGTACAACAAACCATTTTTGGCAAATGCAAATTCCTCCCGTTTGCTCTTTGGCAACAGTTAGGTACAGGATAAAATCTACTATAGTAATGATGAACCAAAAAAACCCAATGGAGTTAAAAACATTGCTCATCAAACCAACATTTAGCTAACCTAGTTTGAGGTGAAATCACCATTTTCATTTTCAAGATTATATAAAAGAAAATGGAGCAGTATAGCAAAGTTAATAAAGAGCCAGCCTTGGAGTCAGAAAGACTTAGGTTCAGATCCTTGTCTCTGCTATTTACTAGCAGTGTGATACTAAGTCACTGTTCTTCTAAGCAACTCTCTAAAACTCTAACTTTGGAGGAGTTGCCAATATATTTTAGTGGAGGGAGATACCATATTGGAAGCTCCTCATGCCAATAGATGGAGAGGGAAGGAGGAAGGGAAAGAAGGGAAGGAAGGAAAGGAAGGAAGAGAAGAGAAGAAAAGAAGGGAAGAAAGGAAGGAAGGAAGGAAGGAAGGAAGGAAGGAAGGAAGGAAGGAAGGAAGGAAGGAAGGAAGGAAGGAAGGAAGGAAGAAGGGAAGGAAGGCAAGTGGGAGAGATGGACTAGCTATTTTTGAAGGGGTGAAAAATTGCATTATAATCTGAGATGATGTTGCTCTTTCTGAAGATCTGGTAAAACTGTGGTATTTAATGCAATACCTCACTATGCTAGGAGGAGCAAAGGAAAGAGCACAGGATTTGGAGTCAGACAACCTGGGTATGAATTCTAGCTCTGCCACTTACTACTCCTATGTATCCTTGAGCAAGTCATTTAAGTCTCTCTTAACCTTGATTTCCTCACCTATAAAATGAAGAAATCCAACTAGACATCTTACATAACTCCAGTTTTAGAACTATGTTCAACAAACAAGCATTTATTAAGCACTTAGTATATGTATGATATTGTGATACAGAGACAGAAGCGAAACTGTCCTTGCCTTCAAGGACAACGATGGACATGGATGCACACTATTTTATAAAGTCAGACGAAAGAATAACTCACAGTCTAGCCAACTTAGCATTGCCTGGATCCATTTCAAAGAATCATCCAAATATTTTGCAAAAGTCAGTGATTCTACCTAGGAGAACCACAGGACATCGCTCAACAGACTATGAAAGACTTTAAAGCTAAGAAACCAAGTCAGTTGCTGGCCTGTTTTAATGATGTCTACATACAAGGTATATAAAAAGTGAAATGCCATCAAAAACCAAACTGTGTTACTGTAGAAAAGCTAAAGTTGCCACTCACACAGAGTTCAAAGTTATGCATGCCACCTAAGGACCACTGAGTTTGTCTACAGAAGGAGCTACAGCACATGTAGTTTCATTATATAGCAAAAAATTGAATTTACAGTCAAACCTATCTAGGAAACTATTGTAGACAGATAGATAGATAGATAGATAGATAGATAGATAGATAGATAGATAGATAGATAGATAGATAGATAGAGACATATGTATATATGTGTGTGTGTATATACATATATATGTACACATATGGAGACAGACAGGGAGAGGGAGAGAAGTGGGGAGGGAGGAAGGGAGAGAGGCAGTGGAGATAGAGAGAACTGGCCTTGGAGCCAGATGCATATATGTATTGTGTTGTGCATGCATGTGTGTTTGTGGATCATGTGCATATGTGTGTATCATGCCTTCTTCTTAAAAGGCAGGTGTTTCACAGAATAGATTTAAAGATCATAAACTCTTTCATGAACCTATATTTGAAGGCCATCTGTGAAAAGTACCACTTTTATTTAAAATAATTCAGTCTCCTCAAGTTGGTGCCGCTAATTTTGACTGGGGTATTACTGCCCCTTTGTCTTTATTAATTACACCCAGCTAGGATATTATCCTCAAGTGGTTATGCTACAAGAGCATATTACAGACAAGAGCATGTTATAGGTTCTTCTGGTACTTCTCATGCCTAATCCCTTTGGGCAGGATCCTAGGGGACATCCATCAAATCAAAAGTCACATCACTGGATTCCAGTTCCAGACTATCGGTACTTAATTTAACACTTTAATAAACTGATTCCAAGCAAGTCTGGTACAATGGAGAGAAGGTCAGTCTTGGGGAAGAAAAGCTGGATTCAGATCCCACCTTGGCCATTGAATTAGCTGGGTGACCCTGGGCATGTCACTCAACCATCATCAGCCTTAATTTCCTCATCAGTAAAATGAGGAGGATGGACTAGATGAACTTTTAGGTCTCTTCCAGCTCTAAATCTAAAACCCTATTACTGATACAGATTCTAACCTCTCTTTGTCTTCCTACATGATCTTTGTGACTTACCTTGTCTTGGAAATCTCATCAGCCTGCATTAGAGCATTGAACTTCTCTAGACTAAAGTTACTCAGTCCTCCGATAACAAATACACAATCCATTGCTGGGCTAGCAGTAGTAGCAGTAGTAGCAGTAGTGGTAGTAGTAGCAGCAGCAGCAGCAGCAGCAGCAGCAGTAGTAGTAGTAGTAGTAGTAGTAGTGATAGTGGTGGTAGTAGTAGTAGTAGTAGTAGTAGTAGTAGTAGTAGTAGTACCACCAGTAGCAATAGTAATAGTATTAGTATAATTACTACTACTACTGATAGTAGTATAAATAATATGATCATTTTTAAATACTTATATATTAATTATATTATATCAATTATATTATATATTAATTACATAATTATATTACATTAATAAGAGTGAGCATTTATATAGCATTTTAAGGTTTGCAAAGTGCTTTATAAGTCATCTCACTGGATCTTCACAACAACCTTGTGAGGCTATTATCATCCTCATTTTACACATGAGGAAACTGAGGCTGAGAGGTTCAGGGGCAGGTCTAGGGTCACGCAGCTCATAAGTGTCTGAAGGAGGATTCAAACTCAGGTCTTCCTCACTCCAAGTTCAGCACTCTTGCCCACTGTGCCACACAGATGCCCTCAAAATAAAGCCTTTTCTAGTCTGGTAGTCCTTCTAGAGATTGCTTTCTGCCTCTATAACTTCCAATCAATCAACATTTATAAAGTGCCTACTATGTGTTAGATGCTGTGCTAAGTGCTGAGGATACAAAAAAAAAAGGAAAGAGACGTTCTCTGCCACCAACAACTTGCAATATAATGGGGAAGACAACATGCAAACAAATATTTATAAACACGCAATATACAAGATAAATGGGAAATAATTAAGAGAGGGAAGGCACTAGAATTAAGAAGAGTTGGGGAAGGCTTACTGTAAAAGACAGGATTTTACTCGGCATTTAAAGGAAGCCAGGGAAGCTCAATAGGCAGAGTTGAGGAGGAAGAGCATCCCAGGCATGGGACATGGGGATGGCAGGAGAAAATGTCCGGAGTATCTTGTTCATGGAGAAGCAAGGAGGCCAGTGTCACCACAAGTATAATTATAAGAAGCCTGGAAAGGTAGAAGGGTACATTATGAAAGGTTTTCAATGCCAAACAAAGCATTTTGTATTTGATCCTAGGGGTGATAGGAAGCCAATGGAGTTTATTGAGTAGTGGGATAACATGATCAGACCTGCATTTTAGGAAAATCACTTTAGTGACAATGCAGAATGGATTAGAATAGGGAGAGACTTGGGGCAGGCAGACCCACTATCAGGCTATCTCAATGATCCAGGGATGAGGTGATTAGGGCCTGCACAAGGGTGGTGGTGATGTTAGAGGAGAGAAGGAACATATCTGGGAGATGTTCTAAAGCTGAAATCAAGAGGTCTTGGCTACAGGTTGAATGTGAGGTGGGGAAGGTGGGGTGACATGGTGAGGAGAAGAAGATGACCCCTAGGTTTTAAGCCTGAAGGATTAAGAGAATAGTGTTGCCCTCTACAGTAATAGGGAAGAGGGAGGGGAATTCTAGAGAAAGATAATGAGTTCTATTTTGCGCATCTTTAGTTTAATAAGTCTACAGGACATCCAATTCAAAATGTCTGAAAGGCAGCTGGAGATATGAGTTTGGAGGTCATCACAGATGTTAGGGCAGGATAGAAAGACTTGAGAATCATCAGCATAAAGATGGTAATTAAATCCATGCGAGTTGATGAGGTTACCAAGTGAAGAAGTAGAAAGGGAGAAGAGAAGAGAGTCCAATGACAGAAACCTGTGGGAGACCTATGAATAGATTGTGTGATCTGGATAAAGATAACGCAAAGGAGACTGATCAGAAAGGAGTTAAAGAACCAAGAGTGAGTGACATTCTGAAAACCGAGGGAGTAAAGAATCTCAAGGAGGAGAGGCTTCAGAGAGGCTGAGAAGAATGAGGACTGAGAAAGGGCCAACGGATTTTGCAACTAAACTCTGAAGAGAACAGTTTAAGTGGAATGATAAGCTCAGAAGCCTGATTGCAAGAGGTTAGGAAGGAGTGAGAGGAGAGAAAGCAGAGGTATCTGTTGGAGATGGCCTTTGCAGGGAGTTTAGCTAGGATGATAGGGGGAATAGAAGGAGCAAGCAAGAATTTTTCAGGATGGAGGCAACATGGGCAAGTTTCCTAGCTGTGTGTCCCTGGGCAAGTCACTTAACCCAGATTACCTCCAAAAAAAAAGAAAGAAAGAAAATGTGACTGAATGAGGATGGTAAAGGGGAAGAGGGGCAATCTATTAGAGGAGCTGGAACAGAATAGAATTACTTAGAGCAGGATTAAGGTCACCCCTTTGTGAGAGACAGGAATGAAGAAGGAGATAGTAGCAGAAGGCATATGAGTGATAGGAGATGGGAAAACGGAAGATGTTGGGGAAAGGGGTGGAGTGGGGGGACCAGGTGTTTGACTTAAAGAGGCGTGTTGAATTAATCCTGAGGAGATAGATTGGTGACACTGTGGCGCCTTACAGGAGACATTACTATGTAAAGCTATTGACGGAAATGCAATCAGAAAAGTAGCCATCTCTAGCAACTTCCAGAAATCACTATATTTAAGGAGTAAGAAAGTAGCTACCATGAAATCCTAGAATTCCATCTGCTGCACCACTGTCCCTGACCAGTCCAAGGCTCCTAGAGGAGTACCTTACACCATTAAAACTGGAACATCAGCCATGGGTTCAGATTCTGCCTCTGATGTTTGCTAGCTGTGGACAAGTTAACCAACCCTTCTGAGTCTCAGTGTCTGCATTTTCTAAATAGGAGGAGGAGGACGTGATGGGGGGCATTAGACTTGAGAGCCTCTAAGATCCCTTACAGATCTAGAGTCATGATCCTAAAACTAGATGGCCTCTGAGGTGGCTTCCAGAGCCCAACCAATTATCATGTTATCTTAGGATTTCAGTCATTTCAGTAGCACCCACCCTCACCCCCCAGCCAACTTCAGAATGGATACTTACTTCAGCATCACAAATATTTATCCTTCCAGAAAATGATCCACTTGTCTCTAACATTATGTCAAAATGACATCCATCACTGAGACCATGGTGACACTGTGATAGAACCAAATATGCAGGTTAAGGAGGCATTTGTGAATAAGGGGTTGGTAGCAGATGAATTAAAAACCAAAAACCTGACAAGAATCCCAGAGGCAGTTAAGAAGTCTAGCACTGATTGACACCAGCAGTTCTGAAGGGGAAACAATGCACCAGAAATTAAAGAGAACATTTTGCAACTAGAGACACTAAGTAGCATTTGTCTTTGGAAAACATAGTCTTTTGAGAAGCTGGGAATTCTGGTACTGGTAGTAAATTTAATTCAGCAGGGAAAAGGGAGATTCATAGAGACCCTGAGACATTCTCAAGCCTTTCCTATGCCACCATTGTAAGATCACAGGATACGGTTAACAGCTAGGAGAAACCTTGGAAGTCATTCAGTCCAACTCCATCATTTTACAATTGAAGAAACTGAGGCCAGGAGAGTTAAAATCATGCGGACATGTGCCCAAGGTCATACAGATAGCAAGTGGAAAAGCTGAAATTTGAATTCATCTTATCTGACTTCAAATCCACTGTTCTTTCTACTGTATCCAAGGGTGCCTCTTAAATATCAACTGCTGAAACCCAAGATGGTCATTCTAGGTGACACTGGATAGTGGGCCAGGTCTAGAGTCAGAAAGAGTTCATGAGTTCAAATCTGGTCTCAGACACTTACTGACTGTGTAACCCTGGGCAAGTCATTTGTCCCTGTTTACCACAGTTTCTTCTTGTGGGATGAGCTGGAGAAGGAAACGGCAACCCCCCTTCTCCAGTATCTTTGCCAAGAAAACTCCAAATGGAGTCACAAAGAGGCAGATATAACTGAAAACCAACCAAATAACAAAAACACCCAAGATAGAACTAGGGACATTTAGATCTGTGGTCTAAGACTCTTAGCAGTAAGCCATGTCAACCACTTAATACTGCTAATCTATCACTAAAAATCCTGAGTATACCCAAGTGGCAGGGATTGCCAGGCTGCAAGGAATTCAGGTGTTCTGGTCAGCATGAGATTGGGGAGAGTAGACCTAGGAGAAGGACCTAATGATGACAATTCTTAGGGAAGGAATTCAGACAGCACACTTGCTCTCTGTAGCAAACCTTTATACTTTGTGATCCTCTGCCACCCAACACCCAATGAGGCATAACTCTCTAATCACTCAACAATCATTTATGAATTGCTTGCTATGTGTCAGGCACAGTGCTGACGATGGAGATGCAAAGAGCTGTAAAAACAATCCCTGCCCTCAAAGAGCTTACATACTATGAGGGAGACAACACATATACATACATACACACACATATATAATATATGCACATATAATACGTATATGTGTGTACATATACATGTGTGCATATGTATATATGTGTATGTGTATGCATAAACGTGTATGTATGTATGTATGTGTGTATGTATGTATGTATGTATATATATAGTCAAACTCTACCCCTCAACCCAACATTGGCACCCTGGGGAAAAGCCCAGTGGCCTCATTCTCACTATTCTCTCAAATTCCTTAGTAATGAGTTTGAGTGAGTTTCAGTTTCCTCATCTTTAAAACAGAAACCACAGGAAATATTCTCCTATGCCTTTCCTCATAGGAGTGTTATGAGCAAGGAAAACATGTGAAAACACTTTGAAACACTAGATCCCATTCGCCTAAGACAAAGAGTAACTCTGGGTTTGAATGCAAAAATATTCAGAATATTCAGTCAAAACTCACCAGTTATTAAATACTCAAAAGTTGTGGGATCAGTTTGTCCATTAAATGTGGGGTTAAAAAAAATTTCCCTCTTTATTGCCCTCTTCCTACGAATATCGATTTACTACCAGGACTGGTATTAGATTTACATAAGCCCCAGTGGGAAATTCAGTGACATAAGAGCTGAAATGAATATGGTGCCTTTGGAAAGTGCATTGGATTGGGAACGAGAGGACTCAGGTTCAAATCCTGGTTCTTACTGACAGCATGGTGTTGTGCAAGTCGTCTAACCTGAGCCTTCATTTCCTCACCTATAAAATGAAGGGGCTGAGTCAAATGATTCCTAAGGTCCCTTCTAGCTCTAAAATCCTATGAGATTTTAGAATGGCCAGACTTTTGAAAAAGAAGAAAAAGAAGAGGAGGAGAAGCTGCCATAGTTCCCCACAATGCACAAACCCATCAACAGAATTTGAGCCAGTCCTGTAGACACCTTCTATTTGGTAGACATGAGCTACTTCCCTAAAGTTTCTTTGTTGTTTGCTTACCTACCCTAATGTTTTTTTTCACTGAACCAAATCACAGCAGCAGGTGAGAATGGAGGATATTACAAGAGAGCCTGAAATAGATCAAAGGTTTAAACCTGGAGTCCAGAGACTTGCAAGGGATAGATAGATTCCAGGGGATCTATGAACTTGAATGGGGGGGTGGGGGGAAACAAGAATTGTGTTGTTATGTTTGCTAACCTTTGGTTTCCTTTGTAATTTTATGGTATTTCACTTTTTCAAGTTTAAAAACATTCTCCTGGGAAGGGGTCCGCAAACTTCACCAGACTGCCAAAGGGGACCATGATAGAAAAAAAGATTATGAACTCTCTGGAGTACAGGACAGCTTGCCTAGTTTAAGAGGTGGTCCAAGTGGGACAGTGGTACCGAGTGCTTAGTTTATGACTGGATTTATGGCTGGTTTGATAAACTTACATGCACTACATAAATGTGAGTTATTATTATTTTGGAAATGAGACCCAGAAAGGGGAGGTAATTATCACACAGGTAGTAGTCTTAAGTTATTCTGGGATGAAAATACCTACAATACCCAGAAAAAGAGTAACTGTCATTTATATAATGAAAGGCAACTTGACAGAGCATAAGAGTACCAGCTTTGGAATCAGGCACACTGGTGTTCGAATCTCACCTCTGGAAACATACTGGTTGTGTGACCCTGGGAGATTTGGTTAACTGCTCAGTGTCCCCAGAGAAGGTGGGACTTGGGAAAGGAAGTTCCTTATCAAGAACTCTCTTTACAAATGAAAGCACTGGTAAAGTATGCATATTTCAGATTTGCGAAGCACTTCATATACATTTGTTGTTGTCATGACTCTTTGTGACCCCATTTGGGGTTTTCTTGGCAAAGATACTGGAGTAGTTTACCATTTCCTTCTCCAGCTCATTTTACAGATGAGGAAACTGAGGCAAACAGGTTTAAGTGACTTGCCCAGGGTCACACAGTTAGTAAGTGCCTGAAGCCAAATTTGAACTCAGGAAGAGGAGTCTTCCTGATTCCAGGTCCTGCACTCTATCGACCGTGCAACCTAGCTGCCCAAATTCTATGACTCCCAGGATGCCATTGTGCATTTTGTGAGTTTATGTGCACCTCCTTGCCTCTGCCATGAAGTAGTAACTCTCTATCCACTGTCCCACCTAACTACCCAAATATACATTATCTCACTGGATACTCATCCTGAGAGACAGGTACTACAGGCATTACTACATTTAATAGATGAGAAAACTAAGATTTAGAGAGAGAAATGTCTTACCCATGATCTGTCTCACAGTTGATAAAAGAGGAAAAATTCAAAGCCAAGTCTTTCCTAACTCCAGCTCTATCTAAGTTCTATCAGACTTTCCACCATATCATGTTGAAAGTCATGGTGAAGTGACCCACCAAGGACACTACCCACCTGCTTTCGAGAAGTAGATTTAGAGTCAAAAGACCTGAGTGGGAATCTCAGCTCTGCCACTCGATGTCATGTATGACCCTGGACAAATCACAACTTTAGAAGTCCCAGTTTCCTCATCTGTAAAATGAGGGATTTGGACAAGCTGGTCTCTAAAGCCTCTGCTAGTTCTAAAAGCTTATGCTGTAAAAGATCTGGGGCTCTGAGGTAACATTAAGGTTGGGTGGGTCATATCTCTTTATAGTTTTAACATTGCGCTGCTAATACTTGTGAGACTGTTCATTTCTCTTGGCCGCTATGCCTGTAATTCAGATAAACTACAACCCCATGGATAGTGGTGCCTTAGTCATGGTTATGGTCCACCAAGCACCCAATAGGCTTTTTCTGCACAGTCATGCTTTTAAAAAGCTTAAAAGGAGAATAGTTCATTAAAAACAACTAAGCATAAATATTAACTAACATTGGCAAAATCTCATATTTATATAGAATGTGCAGTTTAGAACAAGATCCTGTACCAAAATCCTGTACCTTAATGTCTAATCAGCACTCCATGATTTTCCCAACACACAATAATGGATAACCTCATCAGGAATGTTGGAGAGAAAGGAGTTCGACAAAGGATCAATATAGAGTCCTGGAAAGACCACTGGCTTTGGAGTGGGAGGATCAGAATTCAAACACTCCCTCTGATACTTCTTGGGTGACCTTGGACAAGTTCCTTTCTTTAGCCTCAGTTTTCTCTTCTATAAAATGTGAGGATTGGACTCCCTGATCTCTGAGGAACCTCATCCCATTCCTCCACCCAGTATTAGATGTATGCCCCTGAGATCCTAAATGATCTACCAATTCTGGGATTCTCTGAAATATAAGCACTTAGTAGGTTTAATTTATCTTGAAGCCCTGGAGCCTTCCACGAATCACTGCAGCTCTGACATCATGACAAGTTCTAGGGAGAAAGCTATCTTCAGCATCTCTGAGAGTTCTGTATTTAGGTACCTTAGTCACCAATAATTAACTGTTATTGATCACTGCCCATTCCAACCTGTCTTTGTGTTCATGCTTGAGAAAACAAGAACATGTTTCCACCTTACCCTGACCTCTTCCTGATGTCTAAAGTTGATGCCATGTTTATTCATGGCAGTACCAACAGTCCCTTTGCATGAACAGCCTTTGTAGGCAACTTCCCTCGACCTTTTGATCTTTGTGTCAAGAGAGACCTAACAGGCTGTTAGCTAATGAGGATGCTCTGCTTTAGCATCCTTAGTACTCCTGATCAGCTAGGAAGTTTCTGCCTTAACCCCTCACATAATCTCTTGCCTCATGATGACTCAATCAATCACCAATCTTTTATTAAATGCTCACTTACTGTCATGCACTGAAAGATACCAATGTAAAAGTGAGATCCTCCCTTTCATTGAGGAGTTTGAATTCTACCAGCAGAGAGAGCAGAAAGAAAAATAAAAATTAAACAGCAATGTTAACCCTGTAATTAAGGAAGGCAGTAGGGGACTAACCCTAGAATCAGAAGACCTGGGTTTAAGTCCTACTACCAACGGAACTTGAGACAAGTCATTTAATCTGATTTGTTCCCTCTCTGTAAGATGAGAGGTTTTTATTAGATGGCCTCTGATGGCCTTTCCAGCTCAAAATCTGTGATCTTATATCAGCAGTCAGGGAGTAACAGGACAGGGACAGGAACAAGGGGGAAGGAAGGAAAGATGGGAAAATTTAATCTTCAATAGATTTACTCCTAATAATATTTTAATAACTCGTTCCTTTGAGAAAATGAATTATAGAAAAATCTGAATTCTAGGATGTTTTCAAAAACATTCAGGCATATATATCTTACTCAAAATGAGTTTGCCAGATATTGCCTAAGATAAGTCTCTAATTACAAGATGGGACTCATTGGAAAAGACCCCGATGTTGGGAAAGATTGAAGGCAAAAGAAAACTGGAATGACATAAGATGATATGGAGAGACAGTGTCATAGAAATATCAAACATAAACTTGGACAGACCTCAAGAAATAATAGAGGATAGAAGGGCCTGTCATGCTATGGTCCATGCAGCACAAAAAACTAGATGGAACTGAATAACAACACAGTTCAGAAAGGCCTTAGCTACAGAGTGAGACCTACCATTGAAATATTCCAGACTGCCACATCACCAAGACTGAGAGACAGTCTTAACTAAGACTGCTTGGGTTTCAGACTCTTAATAATGCATGAAACCTATGGCCAGCTGTTCAAAAACCAACATTTTTTGGGCCAGGTCCTCCCCTGGAGAAATAACTGAAACATGAGATGGCCTTAAACAAGACAAAGGTGAGAAAAACTAGGAGGACAATGCTGCTGTCCAACAGATTATCCTTGCCACACTCCCACTGTTCACCTGATACATGTGGGAAAGTTTAATGATGCTGAATGAATGGGTGCCTGGCATAGCTGTTAGTAACCAGATCAGTATATATCTATATATTGGATAAAAAGAAATACAACTGAAAATATTTTCTGACTTTCTTGACATGCCACACCTAAGAAAGTCACATGTTAGTTAAAACTGTTGACTCATAAGATGCCACCAATCGAGAAAGCCAAATCCAGCTTCTGGAAGAGTTTGATGAGTGACAGTCTACTAGGATTTACTCCTTGAGGGCAGATTCTGGGTCCATTTCCATCTTTGTGTCCTTTGCACATCACATAAAGCCTTGCAATCAACTGATCAGCATGCATTTCATCTTTTTTATTACTATTAAATGTTAATTATTATTTTGATTAATTAATTTATTATTGTAAATTATTATTGATATTTCATATGTGCCAGGTGCTGTGCTAAGCATTAGGGATACAAAAAAGTTTTCAACAGCCCTGCCTTCAAGAAGCTTACATTCTAATAAGGAAGGTAACATATACATAAATTGGCATATATACAAGGTAACCTTAGAGGAAATGGCAGTAGCACGTGAGAAGATAAAGAAAGTCTGCCCTCACGTGGCATTTGAGCTGCATTATAAAGGAAACCTCAGATTCAGAGTTGTGTATAAGAAGGGACATCATTCTAGGCACAAGAGACTGCCTCTGCAGTCATGTGCCATGTTGGGAGATGAAGCCCTTTAGGTCAGCATAGCTGGACCTTAGAGTTCAGTGTTTCAGAAGGCAGGAAAGATAGAAAGAGACCAAGCTGTAAAAAGCTTTGAAAGCCAAACAAAGGAACTTGGTTACTCCTATAATCTGTGACCACTTGGAATAACGAACATCCATATGGGGGAAACAATTTGATATAATAGATGACTCTAGAGTCTGAACATGAAATAATCTCATGCTAAAATTCATGTCATTGGACAACAAAGATCAAGTGACTCCCCCCTCAACAAAACCCAAGCACAGAATTTGGTCTAATGGCAAGGGATCTATAATTCTGTCAGTGTGGAGAACCTTCTATAACTCAGTGGGCTAAGTCCTAGAGCATTGCCTAACCAAGTGAGTTGTTCAGAATCACACAAATACTAAATGTCAGAGGCAAGATGTGAATCTTCAAGGTCATCATTCTATCCATTACGCCAAACTACCTGAATGTGCAGCGTGATTTTTCTTTTTTGCATGAAAAAGAGGGGGAAAGATTTGTGATTTTGCTGCTGTAGAGAATTCTCAATAAACAAATTCCTGCCAATGGTTATCAGTGACTGTTCTACAGTCCATAGCCTTACAGAATTACCTAGGGTGATATGACTTATCCAGGACCACACAACCAGTATGTATCAGAAGCAAGACTTGGACCTAGGTTTTCCTGATTTGGAATTCATTCATGTCTCTCTCTCTCCCTCCTTCTCCCCTTCTTCTCACCCCCTCCCCAATGCTAGCGGTGTTGCTAGCTGACCTAGATAACTCACATGCTAAAGAAGTAGAGATATAGGTGCTCTCTAAGGTCACAAAGGAAAATCATGGTGTCCACTTCAAGACAGAAGCAATTTGCCTTTCCCAAAAGAATAATCAGACCTCAGATATCTGTGCAATACAGTATATAAAAGTAAAATTGCTTTTGTTAAGTGACTCATGAAATACATGACAATATGCTCCACCATTTGCACTGAATATATCATCTGTGTTGATTTCATTATATCATTGGTCAATTTAAAAACCAAATGGAATTCCTCCCATAGGGTTCTCTCTTAAAGAAACAGCAGGCAAAAAGACAGACATCCAGAGAGAACGGATAGAGAGAAAAGAAAGGAGAGAGAGGAAAGAGAGAAGAGGGTGGGTAGAGAGGAGGGGGGGGGTTCTTTGAGAGAGTAGTACGGAGCCTGCAAGCTAATTGTCCCTTCTTTGCTCTGCAATTGTATGAGAAGTTAAATAGTGCATGTGGGGAAAGCCAAACCAAAAAGTTTAGTTACAAATCCCCCAAGTCTGGGTCCCACAAGGATTGGGTCTCTCCAGAGCCCCAAAGAACCGTCTTTGTTCATGATTAGACAAGGGATGTAGCTGGAAAGGGCTCAGCTTGTTCCCTTTCTATGTGGGACCCAGAATCTAGCCAATTTTCATACTGTTTGTGGTTTTGTTTTAAAACTTTCCCACAGGTCTATTCAAACCAACTTGGCCAAAGAAAATGTCACTCTCTGATAATCATTTAGAATCAGAACTGCATGAAATCATCAATTTATGATCAAATATAACTGACTGAAAAAACAGACATTAGCCCAGGCCTTACATGTCACTAAGTTTTTTCTATGAATACTGTTTGTACCAAGATAAGGTGAAGCATATAATTTGCAAACTCACACACACACTCCCTCCCTCCAGTGAACTAGGTGCTTTCTCCAAGGCCATAGACTCAGCTGGTTACTTGTGAAACTATCAGCATCTTTGTGTGCTTCCTGCCAGCCTGAGGGAAAAAATCGAGTGTTCCTGTAAATTAGCTGCTTCAGCTTGGTAGAACAACACCCTTCTCATCTCTTGGAAGAAAGAGGGAAAGCAAAATTAAAATGTCCTCTAATCCTGCGTTGCCTGTGCTTTGTGATGAAAATGTGTACCTTGGTCAAAAAGCATCTAGAAAATTTCCATGCAGGCTGTTGGCCTTCCAGGATAGTTGGATTTTCTGCCTCAGAAAGGGTTAACGCACCTGTGGAATTTGAGAGCTCAGCCTCCCATCTGAGCTCAAAGCAGGTGTTACCTTCCTGTGTGCTAAGTAGCCACAGCTTAGCAGTTTAGCTGAAATGAGAGCAGCTCAGAAATGTGTTCCCAAGTCATCAATAAGAACTGTATTCCATTTATTGAGATAATCAGAGCACCAGCCCTCACACTGTGTCTTCCCTCTCTCACTCAAAGTGGACTTTCCTAAGAGTTAGAGAGGGAATCAGCTCTATATCACAAATGCAAAATGGAAGGCATCTCTGGAGAGGAAGGCTCATGCTACACCAGGCCTAAGGTCTGATGCCCACTACAAAATTAGAATTTTTAAACTCTGCCGTACTATTTTTTTTAGGTAAGGATAGGGAGAACCAGGTAACCTAGGGAACGTAATGGTTCAGCTGCTTCCACGGATGAGTGCTATGGAAGAGGCATTCTATACTGCTGTTAAGGCCACTGGAGAGGCAGAGGGAAGAAGCACACAAAGGAAAAATGCATGGGGTTCAACAGGATAGGAACGAATGAGAATCAAAATTGAACATTTTGAATGTAACCAATTTCAAACATTTCAATTCAACAAAAATTCAAACAACACAATTCAACAAAAATCGATTATTGAATTCAAACATTATTAAATGTTTACTACATGCAAGGTACTGTGCTAAGGACTGGGGTGGGAAGCTTCCAAAGATGAATATGGCATAGAGCCTCCCCTCAAGAAGCTTACGGTCTAGTAGTGGAGACTATATATTCAGACTTTGTTGCTAAAAGAATCACCCAGGCTATGATCAAGCCTGTCCTTTTACATCTTGCTGGGCTCTTGATCCTTGGTCTCTTATCTGACTTTCTTCCATTATGCCTTTTCAAGTTACCCTTAATATTCTACTAAGCAAAATTGAAAAAAACCATGGGGACCTAGAGTGCTAAGGTTCTGTTCACCATCCATAATGCCCTAGTTGCCACATAAGATCAACGAGAGAAAAAAACCAAAGAGCCAGATGGAAATCAGTAAGGTTATCAACCTCTTCCCTACTTCCTTTGTTCAACGTTATTGATTTTGTTTTACATTCTTACTAGCAAGAAAACTGCTGGCCTCCCTACATATGCAAATTATTATAATGCAAAAAAGAGTAAGTATATAAGGAGGTGGACAAGGTGCATAACAAATTCAAAGAGGGAGTTAACTCTCAACTATAAGGTTGAGAGAATAATTAATAGAGAAGATGGCATTGAACCTGGGCATTGAGAGACTAGATTTCAACAGTTGGAAATTCATGGTGAGGGAGTTCATTCCAAATATAGACAACAGAATAAGAAAATGTATGGAAGGAGAGAAGTGTAAGATGATTTAGTAAAACCCCAAGTAGTTTAATTTAGCAGTATCTTAAAGTAGGAGAGGTCAGCTAGGTGATAGAACATCAACCTTGGAATCAAATGTGACCTCAGATACTCACTAGCTGTGTGACCCTGGGTGAGTTACTTAAAGTTGTTGGACTCAGGTCCTCATCAGTAAAATGAGCTGGAGAAGGAAGATACTCTAGTATCTTTACCAAGAAAACCCCAAAATGGGGTCACAGAAAGTTGGACACAACTGACATGACTCAACAACAATAACTACTTCTAAAGTAAAGTAGGGGAAGAGGAGTAAAGTGTAAATTACTGTAAGTCTGGTAGGCAGGTTAGAACCAGGTTATGAGACTCCTTGAGCGTTAGGCTAAGCAGTCTGATCTTTATGCAGTGGGCAGTGGGAAGCCATTGAAGTTTTTAAGCAGAGACTTAACATGATCATAACTGTGTGTTGGGAAGATTACTCTGGTAATTGTGTGAGAGATGCTTGGGAAGGGGGAAAGATTGATGCAAGGGAAACTAGATGGAAGAGCAACTTATAGACTAAAATAGTCTAGACCAGATGTAATAATGGCCCAAACTAGGCTGGTATCAGAAAGAACTGAAATCAGATGAATGTGATGGATATTGCAGAGACAGAATTAGCAGGACTTACCAAGTTACTGGATATGGGATAAAGTTATTCAATGAATATACCAGTTTCAACAATGGATGATTATCATTAAGACAATGTCAACATGGATCAGTTGTTGTAACATTACCAGAGATCTGGAAAATCCTGCACAAAATGAGCTGAAGTTGTGGTATTTACGTACTGAAAATATGCTGTAGAAGTAGCCAACCCAGATCATTCAGGCCTAGGGGGAACAAAATCAAAATTTTTTACAAAAAAGGGGAGAGGGCTCCATAAAAGAACATCTTAGTAAGAGCACTCCCAGCTTCTGTGCTATTATAATCAGGAGGATAAATTACCCATTGTCTGCCACCACCCCCCATTCAGGCCTCAAAATGGACAATGGTCAGGGAGGAAAGGGTTTGTCATGAATGAACCAGTTTAGTAGGTCTATCTTGTGCTAACTGGTCATCCTGATGTTTGAATTCACATCTACGTGTGCTTAGAATAGGGCAGCAAATAGTTTTCGTGGAAATCCAAATCCCATCAATCTCCTTTCAAGTTGCAAGTGGAAAATGGAATGAATCCTATTCCCCTCCTTGCTGTTCAAAGTAAAACCACTGAAATGTGAAAGACAAGAACAGCTCTGGTGCTACCCACCCCGGCGACCGCACAAAGAACAGGCAGGCTGGGCTTGAGAGAAAGAGGCACAGAACCTTCGAGGACAATGAGCAAGGGAAAACACAGGAGCCAAAATGAGCACACAAGGTCAGAGTCATAAGAATGTCATCCTTTAATCCTCCCCAAGGCCTTGCCCAGCCTCTCCTCCAGTTCTTTAGCCTCAGAGGAAGAGGTGGCCCTCCTCCTTGCTAAGTCTAACCCTGTCCACCTGGACCCTTTCAAGTTGTTCTATTTATATCAGCATTTATATGTATTTTGGGCCATATTGATTTTTTAGAATACATGTAATATTACCCCCAGGACCAATAATCCAGTGGCAATGACGGAACGACAGACTGCCTGATGCCGAGCTCTGTCTCACACCCCTAGGGCAGATAGTTCATAGAAAGTGACAGTTTAGAGGTCAGATGTCCTAGATTTTCAATCTGGAAGGAATGTTGGAAATAGCTACTCCAAGCTCTTTGTTTTCATATGAGGAAACTGAGGCCCAGAGAAGTTAAATGACTTTCCCAGGGTTGTGCTTATAAGTGACAAGATCAGGATTTGAACCCAGGGCCTCTGACTATCAGTTCATGACTTTACTCCCCCGCTCCAAGTTATACTTAGATTATTTTACCAGACTGACATTTGTCACTGCTAACAGCTGTACTGTGAGCTTAATATTTGCTTTTGAATAAAACAGGGACATACACAGTCAAGCAGGCCCTGAAACTTCATCAATTACATTCCCAAAGGGACAGATATGTATGGATTACTTCTGTCATGGCCAATAATCATTATCATCATCTAGTTCGCATTTATATAGGACTTTAAGGTTTGTGAAGCACTTTACAAATATTAGCTCATTCTGTTCTTACAGCCACGCTGAGAAGTAGGTGCTGTGATTAAACCAATTTCACAGATGAGAAAAGTGAGGCAAATAGAGGTTAAGGGGCCTGCCCAGGGGAACATATCCAGTAAGCATCTGAGGCTGGATTTGAACTTAGGACATCTTGACTCTAGGTCCAGTGTACCATCATCACAAAAACAATACACATAAGTCAAATTCTCCATCCCCAGAGCCTAAAGCAATATAAATACACAAGGCAAAACCATTTCACATGTTTACTCAGGGAGAAAAGACTTGATTTTTTGCTACCGTAAGAATAGTCAATGGAGGATTTTTTTTCCCTGTGCAGCTTTGGGGAACTGAGTCTACAAGAGGCAGCATGAAATATAAGACGGGAAGACCTAGACTTGAGTCCTTACTTTTGACACACACTAGCTATATGCCCTTGGGACTAGTGCCCCAAGCAACCCTTCAAGACTGTAAATTACAGAGCGGGTGCTAATCTGCATTGGCAAAGAGGTTTTCCTCACTTGGGAAGAGGGGATTATATTTTATTTTGATTAACTCTTTATTTGATATTCCCGGAACCTGCACTACAGTATGAGGCAGTCCAAGATCATACTGGAAGTTACCTGGAAATGAAATTTTGCCAGAATCAATCCATAAACAGATAAACAAGAATTGATAACAATGACAACCTTTCCATTGTCTTCTTTTTACCCCCAGTCTCATCCTTCCTCCTGAATCTCTGTCTGACTCCTTAATCTCATTCTCCTCCTATCCAGCTTCAGCTTTGCTCTTTCGATTGGCCCCTCTTTCATATACATCTTCATTCAACTCAACAACCATAATGAGCATTTATTAAGCACTTACTATGTTCCAGGCAAACACTGGGAAAGACAAGCAGAAAGAAAAATCATCCTTGACCTCAAAGATCTTGCCTTCTAATAAGCAGACAACAAAACATAGAAGGAAGCCTTTTGGAGAAGGGTGGGGGGAGTCAACAAAGAAGGTACCTGACATGAGGCATGGCATTCAGAGCCTGGATGGCCTCCTTAAACAAAGGTTCTATGAGGTGCCATCCAGTCAGCCAGGAGAGGCAACTCCCAGTGTGTGAATTTCAGGATTGGAATGAGCTTCCAGGATGAAGAGGTTTCCTACTCACAATAAAGTCAAGAGCCCAACTAGAGGATAGCCTGGGGAAGAAGAAAACATGGATATTCTGAGAGACTTCTTTAAATGAAGGTTCTAGGAATCATCAATCCAAGGGAGAGAAGCAAGGATAAAGGGCAATTTCAATTTGTAAATTTCAGGGCTGGAGTAAACTTCCAGAATGAGGGGGTTTCTGGGGCATGGTAGAGAATGCTCCAGAGTACAGCCTGAAGAGGAATGAGGATAATGGCTCTTTCCCCACAGTCTACAAAAATCTCAGATTTTGACCCCTAAAAGAAAAACTTTTAAAAGAAACCTTTCCCTAACCCTACCACCACCCAAGCTATCATCCTATCTCTTTCCCTCTTTTAAAAAGTGTAATCTACATTCTGCACTACCACTTTTTCACTACCCAAATATTACACTGGAACCTCTTCCATCCCAGTCACTACACCAAAATGGTTGTCTCTATGGTCATAATAATCTCTTTATCACCAAATTCAACAGCTTTTGTTTTTCTGTTCTGATCCTTTTTAGCTTTTCTATATATACCCTCTCTGCCCTTGGTTTCTAAGATACTATATTCTCAGGTTTTCCTCCTGTCTCTCTGACCACTAACTATTCTTTTGTGCTGGTTCCACATCTAGCATTTATACAGAGCTTACTTACTATGTGCCAAGTACTATGCTAAGCACTTCACAAATATTTTCATTTGATCCTCTTGACAACTCAGGGAATTCGGCGCTACTGTTATCTCCATTTTACAGATGAGAAAGTTTAGGCAAATGGAGATGAAGTGGCTTGTCCCAGGTCACACAGCTAGGATTTAAACCCAAGTGTCTCTGACTCCACATTAGGTATTCTACCCACTGTGCTGCCTAGAATTCTTCAGCTTTTTCTTTGTCCTGGGTAATTATTTAGGTTGGACTCGCGACTGATTACATATCTCATTTAGGAGGATCTGTAGCATTTCCAGTTTTGATTCAATCCAAACAATGTCGTCCATAAATGAGTGTATCTGAAGTACTTCACCATCTATCGGAATTTCTCTTCCATTTAGCTTCTGTGACCTTCATGACCTTTCGTTCTAACTATTGCAATAGCTTTCTGATTCATCTCCCTACTTCCAGTACATTCTCTATAGAGCTACCAAAATCTTCTTTCTGCATTGTTCTACACCTATCTCTTCTCTACTCCAAAATCTTCAGTGGCTCCCTAGAGCCTCTAAAATAACATACCAAATCCTCAATCTGGCATTTATAACCCTCTTTCACAAGATTCCCATTGGTCTTTCCAATCTTATTTTAATATTGCTCCTCTCCTTATATTTTTTATTCCAGTCATTTGAACCTTCTCCTCCTCCACTCCCTAGCTTTATTCAAAGCATAGTTTAGGTGCGACCTTCAATAGGTAGTTTTTCCTCATCTACCCACCCACCCCCAGCTATTTGCCCTCTATTTTTCTTGAAATTATGTTGTAAACTTTATACTTAATTAACTGTATATATGTTGTACCACCCAGTAAAATATAAGTTATTTAAAGGAAGGCAGGTACTGTTTACTTTTTTTTACTCTGTATTTCCATGGTGTCTGGCACATAGTAGATGGTTAATAAATGCTTATTGATGGAATGATTTATATGCATAGGGCCTTGAACACAATCAGAACTTATGAAATTAATTGAATTGGATAGAGTGATGGTAGTAGACATGTTTGGCAAGCTTATGTTTCCCTGCTTTATGCTGTTTTGAGTATTAATAATCAGAGAGTTATCAAACAAGATTATTTGTGTTGTTACATCTCTTGAGGGTCTTATATTGGCACCTGAGTGGTAAATTTTTGGTTGGAAGTAAGCCTTTAATGTTGAACTTTACAAAGTCAATTTTTTTGTAACCGATAAATAAGAAACACACCAAGATCTTGTATTCTCTACACTTCTTAGTCGATTGTATGATTGTTAACAAAAAAAATGTGACTTACTGTGGAAAATCATCTGCAAAAGCCTTCCTCTTCTCGTCTCATATTTGTTTTCTTTTGCTGCTTCTTGAAGGGGTAAGCGAGGCAATCAGGTACTCTTCTCATACTTGAATTAAGCATACCCACAATATTTTCAAAACCATTCTTATGAAGTAGGAATTTGACTTATTTGCTGCTTATGCCTTCTAGGTCACTTTTTTGGAGGGATAATATAATCTAGGTTCTTTTTCATTCTTTTAGAGAACTCTAGTACCTTTAAAATGGTAGCACAGATTTTTTTTGCATGAGTGCATTCAAACAGATCTAACTGCTCTTTCTGACTTCATCTTCTTAAGGGACATTTGTATGTTCTTATATAAAATATCAAGTACTGAGATTTTTGAGACCAAATGAGAAGAGAAAGCTATAGAGACACAAATCTGTTCCATTTCACATCTCTGCCATTCACCTTCCAGTTTTGTCTACAAATGTTCTCAGGTGCTACTCTACAACATTTTTAAAATAAGTTCTAAATTGGAATTTAGCGTGAGAGTTTACTGGTGTATTCAGAATGACATTTATTGATTTAATGAATACTTAATTCACCAATCAAAATCTTTGCATTTTACTAAGGGTTTCTAGAATAAATTTTTAGAAGAAAATAAAAGAATATTGGGATTTCATACGCTCATACCCACATCCAATCAAATATTAAAATTGAGGTGGGATAGTCCCAGCATGGTGAGCCAATTGATGGTAAAAATAAATAAGTATAGAAATTCTAGAAAATCTATTTGATTTTATTTCTACTTGTTTCCTCCTATTTTAACTCTTAAATGTTTTCAGGATGATCTGGCTTAGTTAGGTCTCAAGTCAAACTTTCAGTAAACTCAATGTAATCTCCCATAATAACAACTCATATTCCAATAGTTCTTTATGATTACATAGCTTGTTACTATACATTATCTTATTTTATTCTCACAAAAAGTCCTGCAAGTATAGTTATCCTCATTTTAAAGAAAAAGAGATTGAGTCTCAGAGTTGTTGTGTATGTTCCATGGTCACACGCATAGTAAGAGGTAGGGCTAAGACTCTAATCTAGGTCTTCTAACTCCTAAATCAATGTTATTTCCATACTACCTACCTACTTCTTACAAAGGCAGGTATAGTTTGTCTGTGAAGCCAAACCCCAAGAATAATATAGCAATGATTATTACTTATCTCCTAAAAGATGATCAGATTATTTCCTACGTGTAATGAACAAAGTGCTGTGGAGGCCACTGTAACTGAGACATGACTTTCACCCTAGAGATTATAGCCAAATAGAAGAAGTGAGATGTAGATTGCAAGCCAGACTGACAGGGCTCTTGACTTTGGGTAACTGAAAAGACACTGTAATCAAAAGCAATCTTCAGGGCCAGCTACCCCCTGGCCTTCTCACTGGTAGCAGACTGGCCTGCCACATAATAGGCACTTAATAAGAGCTTTATCTATTATTCTGAGGTTTTTTTCATCTCCAAGTTGCTGAAACATTATTTTCTCAGCATGTGAATACTCCCTCTAACAACAGAGATAAAAAAAATCCCTCCATGTCTTCAGTAGATGGTCATGAGTTGCTACAAACTGAAAAATATCATTGGTAGCCATATTTCTTCTTGATGAGCTTCTCCATACTTACGTAGGAGGATCGTTGGATCATGTACCCAGGACTGACCTTAAAGCCATTCCAATTCAACGGGGCTGGCCAGAGTTTGTACCCTGCTTTGTACAGCCAACAGGTACTTCAAAATGACACTGAGGTATCAGAGGAGGGGATTAGTAGAAGTATTCTCCATTACTAGAGAAAACAGAGGACTGCCTAGAGAAAAAAATAGCAAGTGTCCGGTGACTCTAAAAAAGCTTGCCACTAATTCTTCCCCAATCCAAGACCTTTAGGCAAGGAGCCCTCAGGAAGCTGCATCAGTATAAAGAGAAGAAGAATCAACACTTGCATTGACTTGTCTAGAAAAGACCTGTGTCAGAATGAAACAGGTGAAAAGAGTTATCTAAATCTGATTCATCCATAGTTTAAGCCTCAGGAGCTGTGTTAATGACATTCTAAATCCTCAGTGACAGATTGTATGGCTTTTCAAAGGGAGTTGAAGAAATCCTCTTTGTCTCGTTATCACTTCAAGCTGGATTTTTAGCAGAAAATCCTTTCTTTTAAAAAAATGGGATATATGTAGTCAGATGCTAGTCTAAGCTTTTGATTCCTTTGCCCGTGATATAGAATAGGCATTTGAGACATTTTCTCAGACAGGAGAGAAAAAAGATCTTCAAGACTGCCATCTTTCACTCTATATTTTAAGGATGATACAGATTATATCGTTCATTGGGCAATATTTAATTTTTAATATCCTTCTATCTCATGTTTAAAGTTGTCAGACTATAAGTATTTTAACCCACTGAACACAAGAGTCTACATGATGTGTTTATTAATATGAATCTAATTTTACTTCTATAGCCAGAATTTTGGTCTTAACGAGTTCCAAAATGAGTCCAAAGTTATTTTTGTCAATGGGAACAGAAAAGCAAAATAAGAATCTAAGTGTCTGCCCAATCTTCCTGTGCATTTTTTTGCACTCAAAAATATCCTCTATCTAATGTATAAGTACACAGCCCAGGGTCCCCAAGAACTCTCAGCTTTCAAGGAATGGCCCAACATCAAGTCATTTTCTCTCTTTGCCTCTATGCTCTGACCTGGAGATACTCCCAGAAAATCTTCTAATATATTCAGACTATAGCATATCTAAGTTCCCCAAATATGGATGATAGGAATTCCTAGGTCCTACATAAGCACTGAAGATGGTATGTGCAAATAAAGCATGGGACAGCCTTTTTCTTACCCCATGGAAAATGTAGTAGATACAAAGGACCCACAGGAACTCATAATACATTACCATATAATCCATTCATATAGCGCATTATCTCCTCCAGAAATGAAATAAACTTGAGATTGCTCTCAGGGAAATCCTTTGCCATACTGGTAAGTCCATCTTTCCCACAGAGCTGTACACAGTTCTTCCAAAACCCTTAATAACACCTATTGGTTGATATTCTTCCCAGAAGGTTAGCATACTTTTAAGGCTATTAAACAAGGAATAGCATCCCCATTGTACCGGCACTGCCTGAATGATGCATCAGCTTTGCTATCCAATAGAATAATACAGAGGAACTATGTGGATGGTCTTATTCTTTCCTCAAAAAGTACTCTGTATAAAGAAATCCTCTCTCTCACTAGGAGGTCTGAATCAGGAACTATTGAACTTGTGATTACACATGGGGCAATTTTCCAAAAATTCTCCCTGAACAGGGAATTTAAAATAGTTTTTCCTCTACAAAGAAATTTGGGATCCATAAATATTGTCTATGAACTACTCTGTCACAACAATTAGGCACATATATTCTTTTCTTCTATGTGCCTTTCTAGTCAAGTCAAAGCATTTATTAAGCCTACTATGTGACAGTCACTATACTAAATGCTGAGGAAGCAAAGGATAGCACCTGTCCTCAAGAAATTCACAATCTAATGGGGTAGACAGCATGAAAACAATCATGAACAAACAAGATCTATAAGGAACAAATTGGAGATAATCAACAGAGAGAAGGCAGTAGCATTAAGGGTAACTGGGAAAGACTTTTTGTAGAAGGTAAAATTTTAATTGGAACTTGAAGGAAGCCAGAGAAGTCAGGAGAAGAATATGAAAAGGAAAAGAATTCTAGGCATAGGGGACAATCACGGAAAAAATGCCCAGAGTTGGGAGATGGAATATCTTGGGCAAGAAAAACCAAAGATCCCTGAGTACATAGAGGGGACTAAGATATAGGAAGACTGGAAAGGTAGGAAGAAGTAAGGTAGTTAGGAGCTTTAAAAGGCAAACAGAGATTTCACATTTGATTCTGGAGGCAATACAGAGCCACTAGAGTGAATAGGTGGGTAACATGGTCAGACCTATGCTTTAGAAAGATCAATTTGAGTAAGGAGTCAAGGATAACACAGAGGTTGCAAGCCAACATGACTAGGAGGATGGTATCCTTGACAGTAACAGGAAAGTTAGGAATAGTAGAGGTCTTGAGGAGAAAGAAGAGTTTGGTTTTCTATATGTTGACTTTAAAATATCAAAGCTGAATGACAACACTGTAAGGCAAGCCTAGACACGACACGGTGCTTAGATGGTGGAGATTAAAGAACCCCACATTACCTTTATGATAAAGAGTCCTATGGTCTGAAATGACACTGACCCTGTAAACCTTTTGGCAGCATAGTAAATGTAACAGGAAAAGGTGGAGGTCACATACCTTACAGACCAAGAATAATGAAAAGGATGGTAAAAATTAGGTCAAGTGGATGGGAATGAATGTCTTAGAAAAGTAAAGATTCCAGAATAATGAGAGAGCATTTATATTACCAAAGGCTGATCTTCATTTGAGGAGACAAGAGAAGGATGTAGGAGCCTAAACAAGAGTGGAAGGAAAGTCTCTCTTGTCAAGGATCAGTGTCTTTTTTTTTCCTCTCTCTTATTCTCAAAAAACTCTTCAGTGATGGGAGGTGAAATGTCACATACAGAAGAAAGCTAGCAGTTCAGTTTGACTCGAACAAAATATATGAAGGGGAATAAGGGACCTATGGAAAGCCATATGGGAGCCAGATTGTGGACAATTTTAAATGATAAACTGAATATTTTATCTTTAAACTGAAAGCTGAACATTTTATCTTAGAGGCATTTAGGATCCACGGGAGATTTTTTTTTGAATAGGTGAGTGATATGATCAGCTCTGTGGTTTAGGAACATCAATTTGATCATTGTGTGGAGGATGGATTGGAGGAGGGAAAAACTAGAAGCAGAGAAACCAATTAGAAAGCTGTTATTATAGTCCATGAGAAGTGATGACTGCCACAACTAGGATAGAGTCTGTGTGCAGAGAGAGAAAACAGGATGGATGGTATGGCATATTGCAGAAGGCAAATCGAGAAGGCTTGGGAAGCTCTTGAGGATAAATTCTCAAGACACGAAAAGAAATTATTGTAATGAGGGAAAAGAAGAGTTATCTAAATAAATTAATGTGGATGCACAGGAAACTCATCAGAGAACTTGAAATTTTAAATGATATTGACAAAATATGGAAACAAAGCGTAGATTGGCAGATGAATACAAGAGCATGACATGATTCTGTGAAACTAACCTCAGTAGTACTAAAGTTCAGAATTAACTTACAGGTCATTTTATAAGAACAAGATGAGGAAACTGTGGGTTAGACAGCAGGTGTCTGAAAAAGATACAGGAGTTCTGGCATACTGCAATGTGATATGACTGCAAAAAAGGTCAATACCCATATTAAGCTGAATTAAGAGAAGCATAATGCCCAGAACCAAAAAGGTGATTTTTTTTTTGAGGGGCGGGGGTTGGGTGAGAGAGGTTCCAGGTAGCTGATTTTGTTAATGTAGGGAGTTTTTAATACGGAAAACTCCCTCCACCAATGCAGATCAGCAACTGTTCTGGACCGTCTTGGTCACCATCCCCAAGTCAACAACCTAGCATTGCTCTGTTTAGCACATCCAACACATTGCTTCACATAGGTTATAATCACAGCATGCTTCCTGTCACAGAGACATTCCAAAAAGAAGGCTGTAACTTGTTTTTGCTTGGATGGGTATTTTCCCTGCTGCTGTTAATAATGTTTTCTGCTTTGGGTATGGTATCCTCCTAATGGATCCTGTGTTTCTTAAGACTGTGTGAGTTTTTAATGACTAATTTGTGTAGCCAGTGCTGTTATCATTCACTTCATTTATGGGTAAGATTTATACCTTGCAGGAGCTAAGTAAGCAATTTGACACATGTGGTTTGGGGCATGAATAAGGCAAAAAACATGAAAACTTCTCTGCCTAGTCTTAAATTCCATTCTGCTCTCTATCCAAGCCCAGAGGTTACCTCAGTGATCATTAACTGAAGACTCCTAGTGAACTAGATTCTGCCACAGCAGTCATGGGACTCAACATTGCCCATGGCTAATGAGCTCACCCAATCCAACCACCCTACAGAATCACAACTGAACCATACAAGGGACATGTTCATTGTGGGCAAGATTTACAACACCCATAACAATTCTCAGGAATGAACACTGCATATGCAAATGATTGCAGGTCTTATGAATCCCTGGCTTTTCATTTTGAAAATGAGTTTCCCTCACTCTGGACACTGTGCTTCTATCAATGCACAATCTATCAACAAGATAACAGTAGCTTTCTTCACTGCCACATCCTATGGTTGACTGACATCAAGTTTATAGTCCACTAAAACCTGCAGATTGTTCTGGCATGAACCGCAGCTCAACTTTGTTCTTGACCTTATTTTTGATAGGAGGTAGGGTGGCAGAATGAGAAAAGTACTTAGAGACAGAAGGTTTATGGCTTGGAGTCCCAGTTCTAACACATAACTACCTATGTAATGCCAAAGAAATTATTTAACTTCTCTTCTTCATCTATATGATGGAGGCTTTTTCATTTATAAAACGGAGAACTCACTACCTCAAGGGGGTTGCTGGATTAAAAGCACTTTGTAAACTTTGTAAAAAACAAAAACAAAGACAGTATAGTGGTGGTGGTGGCAGTAGTAGTAAGCATTTATGAAGTGCTTTGAGGTTTACAAAATGCTTAACAAATTTTATCTTATTTATCCACACAACAACCTTGGGAGAGAGGTGCTAGTATTACTCCCATTTTAGAGATGAGGAAGCTGACAGAGATTTAAATGACTTAAATTCTACACAGCCTACATAACTTGTAAGTGTCTGAGATAAGATTTGAACTCATCCTCCTGTAAAATAATTATCGGTTGACTCAACAAAAGGGACCAATTCATTGTTCCAAAGCACACCAAAAAGAGATGCCTCATGGAACCCCAGAATTCATTTGGCAGCATTTAATCCCTTTTTTGCCCAGCACCAGGTTTACCAGAGCCCTGAGATCCAATTACCTTAATCAATAAGCTAAGGCAAACTAGGGGGAAAAAACTTATCTAGGCTTATCAAAATGCTAAAGTTCCAAATTCTATCTCAATCATCAGAGCAATCACAAATTCTCCTTCAGTTGAGTACTGACAAGCAAATGTACTTCATCAATCTACCTCCTGTTTTACTGGCTTCCCAATTCCAGTCTTCCTTGCTTAGGTGGAGGTGACCTGACCATCTTATTGCTTCCAAATTCTCATGACTATCATTCCCCAACCTGATAACACTCATCACCTCACCCATTCCACAGTATACTTTGGAATTATCCTGTTGTCAACAAACTCCCCTACATCCTTATATTTTTCAAACAATCATTCTCACAATGATCAAAACCTGGTTCTCTCCTGAGGATACCACATTTCTTATAACTGCCTTGAGACATAAATGGTCATTCCTTCTCCATATCCCTCTACAATTGCATCTGGTCTTCAGCAAAAATAATAGCACATCTTCCTTCTTCTGTTCTTGTTTAAGCTTTTACAACCTTCCCTTGTCCTCTCCAACTCATAGCCCTCCTCACTTAAATCCAATTCACTAGCAAGTCATGGCATCATCTTTTTGATCTTCTTGATGTCATAACCCTCTTAGAAAACAAAGAACAAACCACACACCCACAACCAATTCATAGGGAAAGTGGGAAGATAAAGGACACTTCACTTCATACACCAGCATCCATACCATTCCTCTACCACCATCTTTCAATGATGTTAATTGATACCACTTGTACCTCCATCCTTGTTTCTGCTATTTACTGACCTGTAAGTTATTCTGCTTATTTTTTTTTCAAAGATTTTATCCCATCATCTTCTATCAGGCTCAAGGACTGGACTCATGCTAATAACCCCTCTAACAACTCAACCATATGATTCTTCAACTAACTCAACTCCAATGAGCACATTCCCAACTGTCCAAGGACATCTCCCTCAAACTGGCTTCCCTTGCCTCTATAGTTATCTTTGACCATATAGTCTGCTACTTTGTCATTTCATGAACTGCTGCCTTAAAACCCCTTGCTTCCCTGACATTACCCCCTTCTCAAAATGTAAATCCCTGCTCTAAGAAACTCATCATCCTACAAGATCTGATTGGAGGGTGGAGTCATGAATTCCAAAACTTCCATTTAAGGGGAGAACTCAGCTCAGAACATCTCATTTTTCACGTCATTACTTTGCAACTTATCTGATTTTTCACAATCTCTTCTCCTCCCTCCCCCTCGCCCCCCCCCCCACCCTTTGCTTTTTCAGGTATCTTGTCAAGTGCTTCCTTTTGTGTGTTGTCTTCCCCCTCCCCCAATCAGATTATAAACTCCAGGGCATAGATTTTCTTTTGTTTTTCTAATTTGGATTCCCAACTCTTAGCACTTGCGTGACACATAGTAGGTACTTAATAAATGTTTAATGACTGACTACTGGACTGAATTCTCACTCTAAGGAATCCCCACTTCTGACTTCTCCCCTCATGTTATAAGGTAGATATTATTGTAGAAAATCATGAAATCAAGCTGATTTTACCCACCACAAATTAACGGTATGGACCCTCACAAGGACTTCGGCGCTGTTCAACAATCTATCTGCATTAGTAGACAGAGTTTCCTCATCTGGAAGTTCCTATGCTCATCAAATCACAGATCTAGTCCTTATCCCTATCCTATCATGTGGGGATACCTTGAAAAAAGTAAAAACCATTCGTGCCCTCTAAGAGTTTACTCAATGAGAGAGACAATTTTTGTAAACTGAAACACACAAGGTAAGTAGAGAGTAGATGGAAGTCAGCACTAGCCCTCAGTTTCCTCATCCATAAAATGGGGATAAAAATATTCATTGCATCTACCTCACAGGGCTGTTATGAGAATCAAATGAGATAAGTCTATAGGGTTCTTCTTAAATCTTAAAGCACTAGATTCATATCAGTTATCCAATGAGGTTAGATTTTGTTCATGATGCCCAGAAAACCATATACATTCTCTCTGCTTCAAAACACATCACCTCTAATTCTTCCTACTGATGAAAATCCCATCCTTTAATCAACTGACCCTCCTTCATATATCTCCTAAGGTGTTGCATTCCTTCTCCCATGGTCCCTATCAATACAAGAATAGCAAGTCATTTCTTGCCAATACAGAGGTTACTCCTTACAGCAATTAACAATGACTAACTCATTAATTGGTGATCAATGGCAATTGGCTCCTTGCCAATAGTTAACCTGCTTTCATCTCCATGGTTCATGGAGCAAGGTAACTTGATAAATCAGATAGAGGGAAGATTAAATGACCTCCACAATCCCTTCCAACCCAAAGGTTCTATACATCCCTGATAAGTCAACAGAATGGTCTTCCAGAAATGCTCACTGAGCCTTCCTGAGAAAGGCTATATTTCAGACTAAGAGGAAAGTTGCTCTTTGAATATACAAGTCTTCAGGAACTACATAAGCGACTACATATACTACATAAATGGACTTCCTGTGGAGAGGCAACCACCCAGAAGATTCACAGACAGTTTTATTCTTGTTGGTTGGGGTTTTTTATTGTTATTTTCATATTTGGGGGCAAAATGATCATTAATTATTGATAAAGGAGCTATGGCACTAAGGACTATACTCTCTCACTTCTTGCCTCTTTTACTTCCTCCAGCTCCCTGTGGACAAAATGAAACCCGAGAGGATGGCAAAATAATCCAGTTGCCTCCCTGCAAGACAGGAGCCTGGATTGTGCCAGCCATCATGGCTTGTTATCTCTTAGTGGCAAATATCCTGCTGGTCAACCTCCTTATTGCTGTCTTTAAGTAAGTGGCAAACTGACATTTGGGGATTCGAATTCAGTGGAAGGGTGAGGAAAAGAAACACAACAAAAAATTATTGTAGGGGAAAGGAGGTTAGTTAGGTATATGAAGGTGAAGCTCACTTGGGTTACTGCTTTTAGGGGAAGGGAACAAGCCTTAGGTTGCTACATTCTTGAAGGATAGTAAGCCAAAAACCAGGAATACAGTCACAAGAAGGAAGTTCATCCTGGGAGGGTACTGTTGTAGTGCTTTAAACTTTGCTGTCTTGGGGTGAAGCCACAGTCATCTTGTCCTAGGGATACCTCTTAAAAAGAAAAACAGCCCTTAACAGAATAGAGGATCTCACTGCTTTCTATGAACTCTTTTTTCAGCAATACATTTTTCGAAGTTAAATCTATATCCAATCAAGTGTGGAAGTTTCAAAGGTATCAGCTGATCATGACATTTCATGAAAGACCGGTCCTGCCACCACCCCTAATTATTTTCAGCCATATGACCATGATATTCCAGCACCTCTGCTGTCGTTGGAGGAAACATGAGAGTGACCCAGATGAAAGAGACTTTGGCCTAAGTAAGTTTTGAGTACCTGATCCAGGACACTTCAAATGAGATATTCCTACAATTAGCTGGTTATACAAGAAAACGGACTTATCTTACTTTTTCTACTGGCTTGCCAAAGACTCCACATGACCCTGGAGTTCCTTAGGAGTTAGACTTGAAAAGTGGTGGTAGTGAAGCCATAAAAGGATTTTCATGCCCTTGACCTCTCACAGCTTACTGGCAGAAAATATAACCAACAGGTCTCAGGAGATGAACCCCAAAACCTTTCACACTCATTCTGGCCACAGACTCCTCTCTATATTAGTAGCTTCTAAAGCTTAAGGCATTATGGTATAGTGGTAAGAATGCTGGACTCAGAGTCAGAAAGATCTGAGTTTAAATCCTGTACCAGACACTAAATGTTCAACTCTTGACAAACCAATTAACCTCTCCAGGCTTCAGATCTTTATCTATAAATTACAGGGGGGTCAGAGTATAGCTTCTAAGATATCTTCCAACAATAAATCTATGATTCTGTTACCAATACCTAACCAACTATCCTTTTAAATCTGTTGTTTTCAACCAGTTCTCTATCCTGGTAATCCCCAATTTCACTGACAGCTAAAAATTAGAAATTTTACTGGGCATAAACCAAAGCCCAAAACCCTCTACATGAATAAAGTCCCAATGGGTATGCAATCTAGGTGTAAAGGCTGATACTATAAACAAATTAGGAGAATAAGGGATAGTTTACTTGTCAGGTTTATGGAGAATGAAGAAATTTATGACCAAATAAAAGATAGAGAACATCATGAAATACAAAATGGATAATTTTGATTGCATTAAATCAAAAAGGTTTTATACAGACAAACCCAATGCAACCAAGATTAGGAGGGAAGCAGAAAGCTGGGAAAGAATTTTTTGCAGCTAGTGTCTGTGATAAAGGCCTCATTTCTAAAATACATAGAGAACTGAGTCAAATGTACAAGAATACAAGTCATTCCCCAATTGATCAATGGTCAAAGGATATGAACAGGCAATTCTCAGAGGAAGAAATTAAAGCTATCTTTAGTCATATGAAAAATGCTCTAAATCACTATTGATTAGAGAGGTACAAATCCAAAACAACTCTGAGGTACCACATCATACCTACCAGATTGGCTAACATGACAAAACAGGAAGAAGATAAATGTGGGAGAGTTGGAAGACTAATTCACTGTTGGTGGAGCTGTGAGCTGATCCAACCATCTGGAGAGCAATCTGTTGGAACTTTACCCAAAGGGCTATAAAAATGTGCATACCCTTTGACCCAGTAACACCACTTCTAGGGCTGTAGCCCAAAGAGATCATAAAAATGGGAAAAGATCCCTCATGTACAAAAAATATTTATAGTAGCCCTTTCTGTGGTAGCCAAGAACTGGAAATTGAGGGAATGCCCATTAACTGGGGAGTGGCTGAACAAATTGTGGTATATGAATGTAATGGAATACTATGGTGCTATAAGAATGATGAACAGGAAGACTTCAGAAAAACTTGGAAAGATTTATATGAACTGATGCTGAGTGAAATGAGCAGAACCAGGAGAACATTATACACAGTAATAGCCACAGTGTGAAAGGACTGTTTCTGAAAGACTTAGCCCTTCACAGCAATGCAAGGACCTAAAACATTCCCAAAGGACTCTTGAGGTAAAATGCCATCCACATCCAGAGAAAGAACTGTGGAATTGGAACACAGAATGAAACAGACTATTTTCTCTTGTATTATGTTTTCTTTTGCTTTGTTTTTTTTCATGGTTTCTCCTATTCATTTTAATTCATCTATACAACGTGACTGATGTGAAAAATGTGTTTAACAAGAATGTATGTGTAGAACCCATATAAGATTACACGCCATCTCGGCGAGGGATGGGGGAGAAACGGGAAGAAAATTTAAAATTTATGGAAGTGACTGTTGAAAACTGAAAACAAGTTAATTAAATGAAAAAAATCAGAAGTTTTAGAAAGTGATAAAGAAGTTGCTACAAGATTCCCAATTTTCATACGAAATTCTAATTTCTATAAATGAAAGTTGATTTTTAAAATGCTAAGCTCTTTCTCCTCTAGGTGTGAACTAACGCAGTCAAAATCAGAGACAGATTGAGGGTTTATTAATGGGTCAGATCCCTCACCAGGAAATGCCCTGAGGATTACAGAGCACGCTCAGGTTCCTAGACCAATTTGCAACTTGGTTCAATTCATTTAGAATTTATTTCTTGAGCACCTACTACGTGCAAGGAGCATAGGTGCTAGCTGCCAACAGCAAAAAGAAAAAGGCCTTCTTTAACAAACATATTCTACTAGAGGGAGAGTCATACATAGTTACAATTGAGTCTTCCGTGTCCAGATAGCTCAAGAACAGGATTAATTGTCAAACCCAGGTCTGTTTCACCTCCATACTATTTCTCACATCCACTGTTTGCTCTCCAAAGTGACCACCTCCATGCTTCATCAGACCCACATCCTTTCCTGTCTGGATCATTGTAATATCCTCCTAATTTGCCTGCCTGAATCCAGTCCTCTTCTCCTTCCAGTCCATTGTAGATACATGCCTGACAAATTGATATTCCTAAACCACAGACCTATGTTCCTTCCCAGCTTCAAAGGGCTCTATGTCTCCCTCTTGCCTCTAAGATAAAATAAAAACACCCATGTTTAGCATTTAAAATTCTTCACAATGTGGTTCCAAACTATCTTTCCAGGCTAATTACACATTAGTCCTTCTAATGCATTTTCTGTTGGAGCCAAATTGGCCTACTTTTTTTCTGCCAGACATAATGTTCCATCTCTTGTCTCTGTATCTTAGACTAGGCTATTCTCTTTTTGTAGAATATTCTCCCTTCTCCCCTCCACCTCTTAGAGCCCTACCACCTCCTCCAAAGGGCCTGTCCCAATGGCCCCCATAGTCTGCATTTACTTTATAAATGTTTTGTATGTATTTATCAGTGAACCTGCTTCTCCCAAGTAAGATGTAAGCTATATGGGGGTAGGGACTCTTCTGTTCCTAATTTGTCTTTATTTCCCTAGAATAGTGCCTAGTATATAATAGGCAATAAATAAATTAGATAAATGCATTATTGCCTTTTAGATTAATTGATATAGTATATAGAAATCTGGACAGTCCAGATCTGCATTCCAGGTTCCATTTCCACCCAAAGAGTCCAGGTTAAACCAAATATCTAGGTGGCTGAAGCTATTCATCTAAGCTCATCTAATATGTTGGTCCTGATATTGTTATTATACAAATGGATCCCAGACATCAGTAGCATATAGGAAATGGGAAGAAAAATTAGCAAATATTGACAGGAGAAATTCAGTGCCATGGACAGATCAGGGTGGATACAGAAGAAGACTCTTGGATTGTCTCTGCATTCTATATATCAGAAAGGCTAAAAGGACCTTTGAAGGATCAATCTCATTTAAAAGGTTGATACAGGGCAGCTAGGTGGCACAGTGGATACAGTACTGGGCCTGAAGTCAGAAGACTTTATCTTCCTGAGTTCAAATCTGGCCTCAGACACTTCCTAGCTGTGTGAACCTGGGCAAGTCACTTAACCCTGTTTGCCTCAGTTTCCTCATCTATAAAGTAAGCTACAGAAGGAAATGGCAAATCTCTCTAGTATCTGTGCTAAGAAAACCCCAAATGGGGTCATGAAGAATCAGACATGACCAAAACAACTCAACAACAACCAGTAGAACTCCCAGTGTTGGTTCCCCCAAATGCGAAGTCCTTCTCAATGAAAGGCAAAAATCATTTACATTGTAAAGTCTGACTTCAGCCTTTTTGTTTTGATTTGAGGCATTTTTTTCACTTGGAAAATAACACTAGGCAAAGCCAAGGAAGGAAAGGGTTGTTGTCTACTAATCTATGTTTTCTTTCTGTGGTTAAGGTTCCAGTAAAGTAAGCGCATTATCTCTGGAGTGTGTTATCTTTAGCATGAAATCATACAACTCATTCATGAGAAGAGAAATTATTCTAAACTGGGATGGGGGCAAAGAGTGTCCCCCTGTACCTTATCATTTTGTTCTTTTATCCAGTGCTTTATCCAGTTCCTTCAATACAATCTTCCCCTTCTCACAAAATTCTTCTCCTACAAAGGATTTTCTTAGGAAGGAAAAAAGAAGCTCCATTTTTCCCTGGCTATGGATTTGGTTTTCCTACTCCCTGAACAAGTTTTATATTAGCTACTCAGAGAAAGCCAGGCAAAGGTCATGACTCCAAACCACGGAGTCTAAACACACAAAGGGCAGCTAGATATGGGAGAGAACTAGAGGCAGCAGGGCAGATGGCCTTAGAACTTGCAAGATCTAGGTTCCTCCCCTCCCACATACTGACTGTGGGATTCTGCATCACAGTGGACTGCTTAAGGCTCTCAGTAAGCTACAGAGAAGATTTTCTTATGGAAAGTTCCCTTATATCAGTGAAATCACAGGTCATGTCACTATCCCTGGAAGTAACATTTAACAGTGGACCACCACTGTTCCACCCTACCAAGCCTAACCCCTTTACCACCCCCAATTTGCTACCCCCTCCCCATTCCAAAGACAAGAAGAAATTTACTCAAGATTACACTTGGGTACTCTGGTGTTATGTGAAGTCAAAAGGAACTTGTCACTTCATTCTCCTTTGCAGCCTCCCCCTTTTCTGAGGCCGACTGTAATTCTTAGACTAATAATTACAGCCACCCCCAAAGATGAAGTCAGATATCCTTAGATGGATTTCAGATCTAAAAGGTAAGCAAATGGGCAGAGAAATTGATCGGAAACAGCCTATTTGAAAGGATGAAATTTGGTTGAAGTTCAATCAAAAATTCAGGCTAATCTATGTAGTCCACTTAATATTTTGGTGAATGCGACAATGTCTCTGAGAGAGAAGCAAATTTTCTACTCTGACTAATCTCTCTTGTTGCTTTCACAGAACTTTTTATAACAGATGATGAGCTCAAGAAAGTCCATGACTTTGAGGAGCAGTGCATAGAGGAATATTTTAGAGAAAAGGATGACAGATTCAATTCTTCTAATGACGAAAGGATACGAGTGACATCAGAAAGGTATCTGCTACATATTTTCCTTCATATCATGAAATACTTCTTTGGATAATGACTATGTTCTTAACAATAACAGAGCCAACCAGGAAGGGTCAACATTTGGTTGTTCCCTGGCATCGCTAGTGCTTATTACTTAGGAAATGAGCAAATGTATGCAATAAATTATTGTTCTTAGTAATTATTCTTGTTATTATATTAATTAAATATTGGTTGCTTTACTATTAATTAATTAGTTATTCATAATAAATATTATTCTCTAGACTTCTAAATGAAATCAAAGGATCATAGATAAATCTAGAAGAGATATCAGAGGCTCTCTAGACTCAGGAAGTCTAGTAACTGCCCCAAAATCATAAAGGTCATAAGAAACAAATATGTTCTCTTAGATAGTGTGATTTGCATGAATAACTTTATTAACATGTGCCATTTGCTGTTTTTACCTTCAGTGCATACAGCTAATACTTACAAAATTTAAAGCAGCACTCATACTTTATAAGCATCCCATGGACCTTGATTCAAATGTAACCTTGGACAATCATTTAATTTCTTTAGGGCTCAGTTCCATCATGTGTAAAATGAGAGGAGTAGACAGAGTGACGTCTAAGTTTCCTTTTAGTGTTAAATCTATACAAAAGAGAAAAAAGAAATAAACATTTATTAAACACCTACTATATACCAAGCATCATGTTAAGTACTTGACAAATAGTATCTCATTTTATCCTCACAACAACCTTGGGAGGTAAATGTTGTTAATATGGCCATTTCAGAAATGAGGAAACTGAGGCAAAACAGAGGTAAAGTAACTTGCCCACGGTCACACAGCTAGTACATATCTTGGACTGGATGTGAATGGCCTATGAAATGAGGAAAACCTGAGTTCAAATCCAGCCACAGACACTTAATGTCATCATCATCCTTATTTATTATTACTTCTGTCTCTAGGCTCTTGTCCCAACTAGATACCTCTAAGTGATAATCCTATTATCCCGAAAATGAGTTTACAAAATATGGCCCACTGAAATGCAAAAATGGTATAACTAACTTTTCTTAGAGTGACTGCTAACTATGCCTGTAAGTTCCAATATGCAGTGGTTCAAAGCGGGACAGAATCAACAGAAATCTGGATAAGATTGGAGTAACCCAAAGGCCAGTTGAGCATCGGCCAATATCCTAGTCAACACGTATGACCCTCTTCTAGGGGGTGAATGCAGGACTGACTTGCTGCCCCTGGAAACTACAACCAGTCAGGATAGATCCAAGACAGGTGCACTCCAAAATATACATCAAGCTTCATCTCAAACCCAGCCCTAAGAAGCTGCTGCCAGACTAGAAAATCCAATCTGCAGCAGGTCGGATGCTTCCTTGAAGTCCCTGAAGATTTGGGTTCGCTACAGTACACCCCAGAAGGCCCAAACCTTCTGATAAGTAAAGAAGAGTCATTATAAAAATTTGAGGTTTAGAAATCTTTGGAGTTTTAACAAAAATATATAATAAGGAAAAAAGTCAAATTATTCCTAAGCATGGAAATTTTTTAAAATAAAAATGTATAATAGAGGGGCTGCTAGATGGTACAGTGGATAGAAGAGTCAGGCATGGAGTCAGGAAGACCTAAGTTCAAATCCAGTCTCAGACATTTACTAGCTGTATGATCCTGGGTAAGTCACTTAACCCTGTTTGTCTCAGTTTCCTCATCTGTGAAATTAACTGGAGAAGGAAATGGCAAAACACTCCAGTTTCTCTGCCAGGAAAACTTCAAATTAGGTCAGACATGACTAAAAAAAAAATGGTTGAAGAATGAAATATAATAGAGGGTTAAAAAAATAAAAGATGGTTTCTTTAAAATCTCCATTGCCATTTGCCTTTCTAGATTGCTTTTCCAGAAGCTATTAGATAATTCCATTTCACTAAAAAGAAGGGAGCATATCTTAAAACGTAATGGTTCTGGTTGCACTTGAAGGTCCAAATGACTGTCAGAGTGTAACCTGATAAGTCACCTCTCCCCAAGAAGAGGCAATGTTGGATTGTTCCCAGGAAGAGGTGGTTTTTAATCAGTTCAGATTTTTGCTCTGGTCTCTGCTGCTGATTTGTCCTCCCCCAAAAATTCAAATGCTAGTGAGTCTGCTCCCTATACAGAAGTACCTGAGGGCTTTGCCAACAAAGATAGCTTTAACGTGATATGACAGCACAAAAAAATTGGATGTTGCTTGTTGTATAACATGATACGCTTTGAGTATGTAGCTATTTTTTCATGGATTCCATCTTTACTCTTCAAGTTTGGAAATGAGGCCAAATGTTTGCATTCCTTTCATTCTTGTGCTTTCTTGGAAACAGCATAGTACAGTGAGAAGTGCACACAGGGCCCGGGTTCAAATCTTGTTACTAATACTGACTGTGTTTGTATGCATGCGCAAATTCTTTAACCTCTTGTTGCCCCAAGTGACTTAAATACAAGAAATTAAAGAGAAGGGACCAATCTGCCTTGGGAGAGGAAGTTGTTCACTGAGAGTTCCCTGCATCCATCTAAGGTCACATCAGAAAAAAAATAAATTGGTCAGCCTATTGCATTCCCCCCAAAGAAAAGCACTACTGAGTAAGCTATTCCCACATACTGTTTATAGAATTTATGAAATCTTCATGTAACTTCTAAAGTGAAGTAATAGAGATAGATGCATGGGTAAGGAATGTAACAAGCAAAGTTCATAAGGAATGAAGACCATCTAGTTCAAATTTCTTAGCTTTGAGATAACTACATCTGCCTTTTGGGAGATATTTATAATTCAATCTAATCATCCAGCTTGAAAACCTTCTCCAGTTGCTGGGGAGAAATTGCACAAATGGCATTCTATGCCTGGTCCTGTGTTCCCCCACCCCCACCCATTCCTGAACATGTGGCCAGGATGAGTAAATGTAGGAACACGTTCCACGCACTGTTTGTGCCTCTGGTACACACGGTCAAGATTCATCAAGCTTAAAGCTGTCTCAGGACTTTGTAAACATCCTTAACACCTCGATCACTCCAAAACAAAATATATTGTGATCACAATAATATCAAGCCATTTTTATTCTGGCTAAATAGACCACAGAGCCAAAAAATCAGTTTTGATCCTCTTCTCTGGCTTAGGACAAGATTTTTATTCATGAACAGACAAGCATGGTATTCTCAGACAGCAGTGTCATATACACACGTAATCTATGTCTTTGGTACATGTTACTTTACAATGATTTACAAATATTATATCATTTGAGCCTCAAAACTACCATGGGAGGATAGATTTGAACTCAGATCTTCCTGGGCAAGGAGGTGGTGGAGTGGATAGAGTTGGGACTAGAGAGTCTGGAAAACCTGAGCTCAAATTCAACCTCAGATGCTTATTAACTGTGTGACCTTGGGCAAGTCACTCAACCTTTGTCTACTTCAGTTTTCTCATCTGTAAAATGGAGATAATTATAATACCTACTTCCCAGCATCGTTGTGAGGATGAAATGAGATAAGCACTGACACATAGTAAGTACTATGTATGTTGTTAGCTCTTGTTATGAGCTATTTTTCCTCTTATGAGCTATAGTGCTCTATCGATTTTACCACCTAGATAGCCAGGCAGACAGAAACCGAAATATAGATAGCTAAAACATTTATTAAGTGCTTAGTATGTGCCAGGCACTGTGCTAAATGTTGAAGCTACAAATACAAGCCAGCAAGACGATCCTTACTCTCCAAGAGCACTAAGACAATAGGTAAAGGGGATCAGGGATGGGTTTAGCGCATGGTGGTGAGAAAGACAGAAAGTAGTAAGGAGACCTCGGTCTAGATAAGATAGAGCCCAGACTCCCAAGAACATCATCCAGGTCTGGTGGGAGGGGTACAAGGATAATGGCCAGAACCTACGCAACGTGGTTTAGAAATGACCTGGAAGAACTAGTTCCTCCCACTTGCTACTTATGTAACCTTGATTACAGATGGAACCACTTGGGCCTCAGTTTCTTCATCTATAAAGGGGAGAGGTTGGATTTAATTACCTCCAAGGTTTATTCCAGGTGTCAATCCCATGATTCTACTTTGCTGAATAGTCTAAATCAGGAGAAGTAACAATAAATGTAATCAGGGTGGCATCTTTCACATTGGACCACCTGATCTTGAAGGGTATTCTTTCTTTGCTTAGTTTCCATAATACTGACTCTTCCTCCTGTCCTTTAAAAATTGGTGTTCTCCAAGGTTTTGTTCCTCTTTTTTCCCTCTTTCTCTTGGTGAGCACGTCTATTCTTACAACTTCAATCACAACTTCAGTGTAATGGCTCACAATTCTATATTCCTACTCCTGGAGTTCTAATCCTTTATTTCAAACTGCCCCTCCCCTGGGCATTTTCATCTTGTTTTTCCATATTTCAAACCCACCATGTCTAAAACTGAACTCATCTGTGGCATAAGGAATAAAGCACTCGACTGGAAAGCAAGAAGATTGAGGTTTGAAATTTGTTTCTAACACCTACCAGCTGTGTGACTTCTTAACATCTTTGGAAATTAGCTTACTCATCTGTAAAATGAAGAGCATTGGTCTGATAACTTTTAAGGTCTCTTATAGCCCAATCCATTGATTGTTCCTCACTTAGAGTGACTGAAGAAAGTGGAAAGATCACTCCCTTCTTCTGAAGTCAGAGAACCTGGATCCAAGTAGCGTCTCTGCCACTAATAGCCATCATTATTTATTGTTTGAAGAGAGCCATCAAAATTTCTCCCACCATTTTCAACATATTTTCTAAGCTAATCCCGTTTCAGAATGTGGTCAGATCTTGGGTTGCTAGGGCATTGCACTCTGATTCCCAGGTCTGAGTTAATATTTCCTACTTCACAGCAGTTTTGTAGGAATGGCTTACCTTCATCATCTTCTCTCTAGGATTTGGGGACTCTTGGCTGAGGAAATCCAATTCGTGCATTCTGCACCACACCATTCTATGCCCATCTGCTTAGTAACTCATAGTATTTTTGCTAGTTGAGCTCAAGCCACTGCAGGGCACCCACACGAAGCAGAGATGTCCAGGCACTATGCCTGATTCAAACTAGAGCAAACTACGTGATACAATCTGGTTTGTGTTTAGAGGCCAGAAATGCATCCTGTGTAGCTCTTAAAATCACAGAATCTTAGAATTGGAAGAGTCCTTAAAGGTCGTTGAGTCCAGTCACCCGTTCAGTGTAGTAACGTCTACTACAACATTCTGGATACATGCTTGTCCACCCTCTGCTTGAATACTTTCAGTAACAGAGAAACACTTTCTTGTTGAATCACTATGGTAAGAAAGTTTCTCCTTAGAATTGAGCTAGGATTTGCCTCCCTATAACTTCACTTCAGCAAGCATTGATGAAGCACCTACTGTGTGCCAGGCATTGTACTAGGCACCAGGGATATAGGCAAAAATAAAAATGGCCCCTACCTTCAATGAGCTTACATTCTAATTTCCAACATGCTCTTGGTTCTTCCTGGAAGCAACACAAGATAAGTGCATTCCCTAATACATCTGACAGCCCTTCCAATATTTTAAAACAGTCATTTATTAAGTGCCAGGCACTGTGGTAAGAGCTGGGGATTACCAAGAAAGGTAGTTCCTGCTCTCAGGAACTCAAAGTCTAATGGATGATACAATATGAAAATAACTATGTATAATAAAAACTATATGCAGGATAATTTGGAAATAAGCAATAAAGGGACAGAATTAAGAGGGATTGGGAAAGACTTCCTGTAGAAGGTCAGATTTTAGCTTGGACTTGAAGGAAGCCAGAGAATCGAGGAGGGAGAAATTTCCAGGCATGAGGGGCAAATAGTGAAACTGATCAGAGGAGGGAGATGGGAGTTCATGTGTGAGAAATAGTAAGAAGGCTAATGCCACAAGACAGAAGAATACGTGGGACAGGGGCTGGAAAAGTAGAAGGGGACCAGGTTAAGGCTTCAGAAGCCAGAGGCTTTTATGTTTGATCCTAGAGGAAACAGGGAGCCACTGGAATTTATTGACTGGAGGGGGAGGAGGAGAGGAAGGAAGGTGTAGTGGTAACAAGACTGGACTTGGGCTTTGGGAAGATCAATTTGACTGCCGAGTAGAGGATGGAGGACAACGAGGAGAGACTTGAAGAGGGGAAACCAACTATTGCTCCAATAAGGTCTTGCGCTGGGGTGATGATAGTGTCAAAGGAGAGAAGAAGGTATATACAAGAGATGTTTAAAAGGCAGAATAAACAAGACCTGGCTACAGAATGGATCGTATAATCAGAAAATGTGATAGATTTGTCATTTCTGCCTCCATTCAAATTGTTGATAAAAACGTTAAGCAAGACAGGCAACCAAAGCCAGTTACAAATTGAACTATTTTGATCTAGTCCACAGTATTTACAATGACATCATAAAGGATTTTGTCAAATGCATTGCTGAAATCATGATATACCATGTCTACTAGATGGACTCCAGCTTATCAGTGACCTTTCTCAAATTTCTTTCTTAACAAATCAAATCAACAAGCATTTATTAAGCACCTACTATGTTCCAAGCACTATTCTAAGTGCTAGGGATAAAGAAAAGGACAAACACAAAAACAAAAGAGGCTTTCTTGGAGGCATTCCCAAAGTACTCTTTGTCAATGTCTATTTCTATAGCAAGTACTTCTTTGGGGGGGGGGGGGGGGAACAAGGTAATTGCAGTTAAGTGACTTGCCCAAGGTCACACAGCTAGTGTCAGGTGTCTGAGGTCACATTTGAACTCAGGTCCTCCTGACTCCAGGGCCAGTGCTCTATCCACTGAGCCACCTAGCTGCTCCCTATAGCAACTACTTCTTGCATTGATCCATAGGAGTTAAAGTTTTAAGATCATACTATTGGAATAGTTTACACTCAGTGTTTCTTGTGGATCTATATAGCACAGGAAAAACATACCCTTAGCTTCTCCAGGAAGGTTCTAAATCAGAGGTTCTTAACCTTTTTGTATCATGGACTCCTTCGAAGGTCTGCTGACCTCTTCCCAAAAAATATTTTATAATAAGTAGTACAAAGTACGATATACTGAACCCATTATACTGAAATTAAAATGCAACTTTTTCTGATCCAAATTCGTGGCCCCCTTAAAATTTTATGCATAGACCTCAGATTAAGAAACCCTGTTCTAAACGAACCACCCTCTCTTTTCCCCTGGGAGTTGCTTCTAGATATTTTTTAATGAGAGATTGGAATGGAAATATGGCTTGGCATGAATTGGACTTTTTCTTCTTAACTTGGGCAGTTGAAAAAAATATCACTCAATGTGTCTTCATCATACCAATACCACCAACATGAATAAATGATTAAGTGCAGAACTATCCAGTTCTGCATTCTACTGCATTGCCCTCATCCTCAGCTTCCCTCTGGCACCCAGTATAGTTCTTGGCACTTTTTTTTATTTGGCCAGGCCCATGATTTCAACCACATAGAAAGCTCCTAGGGAGGGAAACCTCTTATTCAAGATTGGAAACTGATATGCAACTGATAGTGTTAGAGGGTGTCTAGGGCACAAAGACATTCAGTGATTTGCCTTGGGTTACATATGAAGTAGTGATGTATCAGAGGTTGAACCCAGATTTAACTGATACCCAGGTCAGCCATTTGATTCACTGCTCCACACTGCCTCTGTCCCATTTAGTCAACAAGTATTTCCTGAGCTCTTGTAAGTTCACTGCGCTGGGCACCATGAGGAATTAAATTTTTTGACTAATTAAAAGATAAATAAGAAGCGGTTCCTGCCCTCAAAGAGCCTGTGATCTAGTATGATAGATAAAATATGAGCCCAAAGAATTACAATGTAAGACAGCTGTGGTAAGCTGCATTGACGTGTTCTGAATTCAGGAATTCAGAAGAGAAAGCAATCACTTCAGTCAGAAACTCTACTTTTTGCCACTAAATACCTCTGGGAATTTGGCTGACACTTGCTTTCCCTGTTCCTCAGTGTCTTCATTTGTAAAATATGAGGTCATATAATATCATGAATTTAGAGTTGGAGTGAGGACTGAAAAAGATGATCTTAGAAGCATCTTCTAGCTATAGTTCCTATGATTCTTGGTGACAATGTGGTCTGCTTTCCCCTCTTTCATTTCTGAAAGAATAAATTAAAAAGCTTACAATCTGGGCATCACTATGGTCTCCCTGCCTTGTACCCTGGTCCCTTTATAAATTAACCTGTCAGCATTCAGCTCTGTCAAAATGCAAATGACTCGTGTGTTCCTTTCTTCCTAAAGGGTGGAAAACATGTCCATGCGCCTGGAGGAAGTGAATGAGCGAGAACACTGCATGAAGGCCTCCCTCCAAACAGTAGATATCCGACTCGCTCAGCTGGAGGACCTAATAGGACGGATGGCCACAGCACTGGAGCGGCTCACTGGTCTGGAAAGGGCAGAGTCCAATAAGATTCGTTCCCGAACCTCCTCCGATTGTACAGATGCTGCCTACATTGTTCGCCAGAGCAGCTTCAACAGCCAGGAGGGGAACACCTACAAACTCCAAGAAAGTCTTGACCCTGCAGGTGAGGAGTCAATGTCCCCAACCTCTCCAACCTTAATGCCCCGTATGCGAAGTCACTCTTTCTATTCCATGAATATAAAAGACAAAAGTGGTATAGAAAAGTTGGAAAGTATTTTTAAAGAAAGGTCCCTGAGTCTACACCGAGCCACTAGCTCCCACTCAGTATCAAAAGAAACCAAGGCTGCTCCAGCCCCCATAAGTACTTTGGCAATCATCCCTGATTCCAGAAGACCATCATCTTGTATTGACATCTATGTCTCAGCCATGGATGAACTCCACTGTGACATAGACCCTCTGGACAATTCTATGAATATCTTGGGGCTAGGAGAGGCAATCTTTCCAGCTCCAGCAGCATCCACTGCCCCTTCAAGTAGTGCCTACGCAACTCTCGCACCTACAGACAGACCTCCAAGCCGGAGCATGGATTTTGAGGATATCACTTCAATGGACACAAGGTCTTTTTCTTCAGACTACACGCACCTCCCAGAGTGCCCAAACCCCTGGGATGTGGACCCACCCTTGTATCAAACAATAGAGCGGTCCAAAAGTAGCCGTTATCTGGCTACCACCCCTTTTCTTCTTGAAGAGGCCCCAATTGTGAAATCCCATAGCTTTATGTTCTCACCTCCTAGAAGCTATTACACCAACTTTGGGGTACCTGTCAAAACAGCAGAATACACAAGTATTACAGACTGCATAGACACCAGGTGTGTGAATGCTCCTCAGGCAATAGCTGACAGGGTGATCTTCCCTGGAGGCCTTGGAGACAAAGTAGAAGACTTGGCCAGCAGTCATCCAGAGAGAGAAGCAGAACTGAGTCATCCCAGCTCTGACAATGAAGAAAACGAAGCCAAGGATCGGAAGACCCTTGCATTACCCACCCAAGAGGGTAGTAACTCAGACAGAACCCTGGCTAACAACATAGCCCTCCCGAAAATTGAGAGAGCCAACAGCTACTCTGCAGAAGAGCCCAGCTCACTCTACCCACATACCAGGAAAAGTTTCTCCATCAGTGATAAACTCGACAGACAACGCAACACGGCCAGTAACACAGGCAGCCTCCGGCACCCCTTCCAGAGGAGTAAGTCCTCTAGGCCAGAAAGTAGAGGGGACAGCCTGTCCATGAGGAGACTGTCTAGAACTGCTGCTTTCCACAGCTTTGAAAGCAAGCACAGCTAAACTTTAGACCTTGCTTCCTACACAGTGCAGGAGAGATGAGACATTATCCCCAAATCCCTCCATTTCCTTGCACCCTATTTTTATTAGCTAAGCAAAACTAACACCATTCTGGGAGGGATCTGTTTGAAAGCTCACTTCTGGGACATTGGTTGGGAAAACTCTGTGTCCCAAGGTCAAACACCCTGACCTCAAATAATGCCTTGATTCCTGTTCACATCTGAGGGGAGAGGGAGGAAAGGGGGAAAATAAAAGAACATAATATTAGGTTTGGATAAAGTCCTCCATCTTACATAGCGGTGAACTCTGGGGAAAGAATGGGCACCAAGCTCAATCACTGCTAGAAGGTGCCATTTTGATTTTTGACCCATGATCAAGCTTTTTAGGTCACAGGGCTAATTTTTTTTAAAGTGATGAATTAAAATAACCAGCATACAAATGAGCTGTTCTTTTTTTTTAATGAGCTATTCTAAACTTCAATTCTGTTTTCTTTTTACATTGGCTCCGTCATTGTGGTGATTGATGAAGAGCATCCTTTTTGTTCTGTATAAGCCGGCAGCGAGCAACCCTAACGTCCCACATCCTTCACATGTCAACACCTCTGTAATTGATCATTATAAAGAAACAAACAAGGTAACACTCCTGGTTCACCTGTCTCTTTTATATTCACTTCTGGTGCCACAACTGTTGATCTTGTTTGAAGAAAGGGGAAAAGAGGAACAAGAAATGCCTTTGTATTTAGATTGTAATCTAAAATGAAAGAAGAATTTATGTATGTAAAAAAAAAAAACTTATCCAGCAATTCGTTGTATAAGTGGGCATTCTAGTACAGTTTGAGCAAGTTCAAGATGAATGTAATTAAGTAATTTAATATTATATATTTATTTTTTTAATCACATTTGTCATCAATGAATTTATTCACAAAATGGTACCATGTTGAACAGTGGGCAGAAAGAGTTTTGAAACAGTGCCACAAGTTAGAGGGTTATCTTCTCACTGTTTGATGTAACTAATATGCTCAGTTTGCTGCTATACTTTATTCATCCTTCATGTCACCACCATGTTTACTTGTTTTTTGCATAGCCCCAAAATCACACTGCCAGTTTTTCCCACCATTTATCATGATTGTTTTCTATGTTAGAACATGGCTGTATCTAAATATTTTCATACCCACAGTTTTGCCATCTGACCTCATCTCAGTGCAAATTTCATAGAATTTTTTCAAGGGCTGTTATAATTTTTTTTGACAGTGGATCCAGATACCTTTTGGGGATTGGGTTCAAAACATTAAATTATTTTCAAGGTGATTGTGGGGTTGAACAACAACCAAAAGCCATCAGCTACAGTTCTGCTACAATTATTCCTGCAAACACTTATAGCAAAGTTACAGAAAGATGCCATAGACCAAAATATAAAGCAGATGAACCATTAAGATAGTTACATGCAATGCTTATATACTGTTCAAACAGCATATAAGCATTGCATATATAGAACATTCCTTGAAGATTACACATGTCTCTGTGGCTTGGACTTTGCTCTTACTTTGGATGTCTAAGGAAGATAACCAAAGATGGAGAGTTACATTTATTTTTTGAGATCAGATCCTCAAATTAAGAAACTTATTTTTAAATGAAAGCTAGCTTTTATCAGTGAGAATTTTGGAGTCATATAGTGAAGATTTAGTTTTCTTTATTCAGTGCTTCAGTCACATATTACAGGGGGCGGGGGTGAGAGGAAGAACATATACGGCTACCCAGGCTAGATATGATGTTGCCCCTAAGTGATTATCCAAGTGTTGGCCAAATGCCTATTGGACATACCTTGGCTAGTTCTGTTGTTGCACAACCAATGAACTTTTTTTCAGAGTACAGACTAATAAATGGTGTTAAGTGAGGCCGAGATTGAACTAGACATCAATCTATCTTTTGTTTTCAACATTCCTCCAACTAACTGAGTAGAGTTTTCTGCATTAAAGCCTCCTAATAGACTATCCTTGTGTTGGGATCCCCTTAACTACCACACAAACACTTTATCCTTCCATTCCCTTCTGGTTCTCTATTGATCAACAATGAGGAAAGAGGAATGTTTGGAGATATACAATCCCACCTAACAGGCATTTAATTTTTTACAGTGATATAGTTGTGATTTCATTGGTTTAGAGAAATCCCTGAGAAGAAAGTTCTCTCCACCAGTGCAGAAACTTAGAGTCTTAGAACACCAAGAAGTTAAGTAACTTGCCCAGGGTTATATAGCCAATATGTGTCAAAGGCAGGACCTGGTCCCAAGTCTTCCTGGTTCCAAGGCCAACTCTAACCACTATGTCATGTTGCCTCTCATGTATGTAATATAGTTTGGAGATACTGATATAGTGATACCCTTTAATTCTCAGTGACCAGTGTTAAAAACTCAGCCATGGATACCTGCATCTTGGCCTTATCAGAAGTAATACCAAGTCACAGAAGGACAACTTGAACCAGAGGTGTTCTAGAGTTTTATGTATTTACACTTCATAGCTTACCTTTTTGCTGGTTTGACTTCATGATCCTTGTGCCTGAAAGCTTTGAGAGTTTCAAATACTGGGCAGGTACACTGAGAAGCCAGGAGCCCTAAGAGAATCAAGGAATGATGATAAAGTCATCCTCATCTGACAGAATACCATGCAAGCCATTAAGACATCATTCTGGTTCAGCAATGAAATTTGAAGTAGGGAGGAAGGAAATCACAACCAGAAACAGTATTTCATACTGTGATTATTTGTGGGTGGCAGAGGGATGTTAGAGGACAAGATAGAAGGGGCCCCTAGAACTAAATGCATCATCATGACCAAAATCTTCCTGGTTTTTTGGTTTAGCTGTACCTTGAAGCCAAATCTAAATTCAGGTTATGAAGTCTTTGTTACAAAATAGATCTGATGTCTTTAAATACAACCTGCAACATTTTGAACTCTTTTTTTTTTCATGTGCATGTATCACTCCAGAAATCCAAACTTTTTTTTATCTTGTTCTTTCCAACTCTGTTGTCCCCTACACCCCAATATGTTGCACTGAGCCCATTGCCTTGTCTAGTCTGTAACTAGTTTGTTTATAACACAGTGTTACTGAGCCAGGGGATGTTTATTGCATATTTCTGTGAGTGGAGATGGTCACAAGACGCAGATTGTAAAAAATGAGCATGAGTAAACCAGTACAGAATCCAGGGACACTAAAACTTTGGGTTAAGAATCTGCTTCTAAGGTGCCAACTTCTATATGCTGTTTTCTGTACATAATGATTTGATATGAATCACTGTTTCTTTTCTTTTTAATCTAAGAATGTTTTATGAAAATGATTGTGGTGTGTTCCTGGATTAGCATACTTCATCTTTACCAATAAGACTGGCATGTGCTTGAAGCATTAACTCATTAGAAAACCCCTCTTTGCTGAACTTCAGTTCAGAAGAGAACTCGCTGGGAATCCCATGAGTCGTTTGCCTATTTCTCCAAGCCAAAAGCTATGGAAGAGGTCAGATCACAGCACTTTACTCAACTGGATTTTTACAAAACAGGTTTAGAGATCCAGGATATTACTTAGCACTTTGAAACTCCTCTCTTTTCAAATATATAAATCAAATGTTTTTAAAGTGCTCATGACAACGCAAAAAAAAAAAAAAAACCAAACCTTTTCTCCTGATTGTTTCCCTATTCCTTCTAAAATATAATTCCTATAGATAACATGATGATAGATGCCAGAACAGTGTGTTTATTCCACATTCAGAGGCTATACAGTGTATTCTTTTTAGTGAATGTTATGTGCTGTTATAACTTTTGTAACAACAATAAAGATTATCCAATAGTCCATCATGTCCTATCTATAGCTGATGCCATATGACCTGTTATCCAACACTGTATTACAAATACCTATATAACCCACGTATAACCCAGTAGTGTGGTGACATGTGGTTGTATTAATGAATGTTACAGGATGGTTTCAATGTTACATTATTTCATCTATTTGCAAATCTGTAACATTCAATAAACAAGCACATGTTGCTAGAAATACTCCCGGTCCAAAATCCATCTTCTTCACATATGCATGGAAGAACTGCCTTTTTTGTTCCCATCTGTAACTATTTTATGATTCCCACATTCTCCTGTATGGCTCCACTATAAATGTCTGTATGAGCTGCTGTATATTCATCTTCTAATGAGCCACTGTGAGTTGTGATCGGTGAGTTGTGACTGGATGAATGATGATCTGGCATGTTATGGACAAGGACTGTCTGAAACAAATGAATTTATGATACTCTTTTGAAACTCAGTTGACTTAGCTGCTTGTTTACATCTGCTGGCCAATTCAGGAAGCAGTGTACAGTATTTTATAAATATTTTTCATCTAGTAATGTTCTGTTTAGAGTTTAAGTGATGCTATTTGATAGGTGGCTAGACACATGTCTTAGATGGTGCACTGTAGCACACGATGCTTTTGCAATGACAACGTGTCCTAACTGCTGTAGTTTCTCTCCCTCGAGTCCAGTCTTAATTTGTGTTGATAAAAATGCATGCATCGCTTCATGAGTTACTTTGGACTTCTCCAGTGCGCTTATCATGTTACTGTTGCCTGCCTGTGATGCTGAAACCAGTTAGAAATTCATTCAACTTTCTGGGTTTCTTATACTGTTTTTGAATCTATTCAATTTTTAAAGATTAAAAATATATATAATCGAGCTTTTTATTATCCTTTATTAAAGTGATGAACAAATAGAGGAAATGAAGTATTAACCACAAGGTACATTGCTCTAAGACACCTGAGATGGCTGAAAGCTGACACAGCTCAGTTTTGTAAAAGCTAAGGGACTTCCCTGACATTCAAAATAAAATCATCTTATACCTGGAAACAATCACACAGAAATTGCTAAACAATAAGGGACAGTGAGGAAAAGCATGCCAAGTCACAATGGACCAAAATCACAGCAAATTAGCCATCCAAAATCAGTGTCATGTGAATGTGCTTTTTCTGTCTGGTTTTTCAATAAGCACACACTTGACCTCTTCTGGACAGGTGAGAATGTGTCTGAGTGAGCCCCAGGTGACTGAGTTTGCCTTTATTCTTGTCAAAAAAAAAGTCATCTTTCCTTTCTTGGGAACTACCCAACACATGGAAAACTTAGGAGTTGATTCATGTAGCCTGGAATCAACAGTTCCAAAGACAAAGGAAAAAAGCTTCTGGTCTAGCACCCATAGCTGGAGGTTGCAAGTGAAAGAGACACAAGCTGACTTTTATTCCCCCTTTTAATAGCCAATCGCCTCTACTAGCTTGGAATCAGCCAACACATCTGTTGGTTCTCATTCAAGAAAAATGGGGTGTTTTGTTGTTTTCTTTTTTAAGTTTAAAAAAACAGTGGTGTTGCTTATCTCAGGTGATTTTCTTCCATTTATTACGCTAATGAAGCGGGGATGTGTAGACTTCAACATTTCCACAGGCAGGGAGGGGCTTGGTGGGGTTTTTTCCCCCAGTCACTAGATATTTATAATGATAATGCATTAGGAACTGAATGTGTTCTCTTTCCCTGACACTGACCACCTTCTGCCCACTTTAGACTAGTAGCATTTTGCATGTTTGCACAAATATTATGTTCAACGAAACCATAAGTGTATTTACAGAATTATGTGGCTTATGGAAGAGCATACATGCCAATGATGATTAATGCCCTCAGAATTATCTCACTTTGAGGCTGATCATCCCCATCTCCAACTACCCCTACTTTCCCATTATTAGGGCTAAAAGTGAACGAGTGAAGAGGAAAAGTTGGGAATGTGTCTTTTGTAGGGTTTCTGTTGTGTTGTATTTTATTACCTAGATTCAGAAGATTTAGAGAGGGAAGGGACCTCAATTTAGTCCAACCTCTTCAACTTACAAGAAGGAAACAGGCCCAGAAAACTGGCATGACTTAGTGACTTGGCCAAGATCACACAGGTAATGAGTCAGAGCAAGGATTTGCACTGTGGATCCCTGAGGCCAAATCCAATGCTCTTTCTACAGTAGTTCCTAGAGCAATAACAAACTAGTTTTATCAAAACCACTTTGCCCTTTTATCAGAATCTCTTGCACAATTTGAATAGAGTGTTGGACATAGAGTCAAGAAGACCTAGTTTCAAATCTCACTTCTCACATTTACTAGCTTGTAACTATGGGCAAACCACTTAACTTCTTGACCTAAGTTCTCTCATGTTTAAAATGGGAGAAGGAAAACCTGCAGTACCTACACCTCACAGGGCTGTTGTGAGGCTCGGATGAGATAATACATGTACAATACTTTACAAACATTAAAGCACCCTATAAATGTCTGTGATGATTATTGCGGTGGACATATAATAAGGAGCAACAGTAGCCCATCAGAAAGTCAAGTTTTCAAATTCTGCCCCACCTTTCATATTGCTTTCCAAATAGAATCTAAATTCCTTTCCTTTTCTAAATCCTATGATCCCCTGAACCAACCCCCTGCCCATCCCTTTCCTCCATTCCTACTCTGGCCAGGCCTGGATGTAAAGTCTACACAGTTGTCTCTTATCGACTTCAGTTTCCAAAGAGCCCATACCACTCTTCACCCCAGCTTCCCTGAATATCCCTGTGGCACAGGCAGATGGAGCATCTGAGTCTGTTCTGAGCTCATTTAGAACTGACTGCAGATTCTCATTTAGGGAACACCCAAGTCAACAGGCATCCATCTCAAGTTCCCACTCTTCAAGAAAGAATTGTGAAGGGGAGAGAAGGTTTGTGGCTATTCCTGCTGCTACTGGGTAATTTTTAAATATTTTGATAGTTAAAAAATATGTATACATGCATACATATGTGTGTAACTAGTTATTTGGCTGTTAACTAAATGGCTGGTGGATTAGGAGAACATCTGCAAAGGACGTTCAGTGACAGGGGGCACCAGCACTGCCCTCAACATCGGTCTGCCTCCCATCATCGCAGCTGACTTACTTATCTGAGAAGTTGGTATTGCTGCTACCACTGTGTGGATAAGTGTATGTAATATACTGTACTCACAGTAATCTCATCGTATAGAATTTGGAATCTCATTTGTAAATGTTCTAACTGTAGTTTCTAAGAGGGAAAGGGTGGGATGAGGGTGATAAATGACATTTTTAAACAAATTCCTATAAATATGAAGATTTTTAAGTTGAGTTTGTCAAATAAATATATTAATATATCCATCTCTTTCTTTTTTGTGTATGGATAGACATGGGTCTACATATCTATCTATATATAAATATATATAAACCCTAGGCAAATAGTTCTTTTTTAAAGGTCTATTGTATTCACAATGCACTTTTAGCTGTATGTTTAGATATGTAATTCCAAGCAGAAGTTGGCAGTTACCACAATTTTAAAAAAAAAATCCTTTCTGAAATTTCTGTAACAAATGTTTTGCAATAAAAGGAACAATGTAGCTCAAAACCCATCTCAAGTTTTGGTGCCCTTCTTTACAGTGTTCTACTTCCCTTCATCCAGAGCCCCGGAGTATCCTGTCCATCCCATAGACAAAGGACTTTAGGTTCAGTTCATAATTCGTGTCTGTGTAGACTATATGGAAGAGCAGGAGCATGAGGCATGGTTCCTACCTTTGGCAGTCCTACAATGGTGTTGGAGAAACAAGCTATACACAAATGAAAAGATAATTGTGGTGCCTACTATTAAGTAACAAATGAGAGGCAACGAGTGCTATTGGAGTTCAAAAGAGGGAGAGACTGCTGGGCCTAAGAAGAGTCAGAGAAGACTTCATGGAGGGGGTGGAAACGAAAGGATGGGTAGGGTTTGATTAGGGTAAGCAGATGAAGAAAACGCTTCCAACCTGTGACTCATTGAGAACTGAGTACAGACACCCACTTGAGAACACTCAAATAAGCAGGCTTCTATTTCAGCACTGCATTCTTCAAGAAAGAACCGGGAAGGAGGCAAATATGGTCCGGTTTGAGGTTGTTTCTGCTGCTAGAGCAAAAGAAAGATTTGACAGCAAAAAAATAATGTACACGCATGTATGTGATGGGGGTGTGTGTATTACATATGTGTGTATGAGTTCTATAAACTTCTCCATCTCTAAAATGAGCTGGAGAAGGAAATAGCAAAATCACTCCAGCATCTTTGCCAAGAAAACCCCAAATGGAGTCATGAAGAGTCAGATGTGGCTAGAAAATGACTAAACAACAACAAACTGCTTACATAGTTGGTGGATTGTGAGAATATCTTCAAAGGAGAGGGTGAGAAGAAAGGATATTCCAAATGAGAAAGACTCTTTGATAATAGAAAGTACCATATAAGTTAAGGGTTGTGGGCTCTTTGAGACATAGTCCCTGTTACGCATCATCCACCCCTGGCTCCCTCTACTGAACTGAAGACAGTTTTGAAAATAATTTTAAATAATTTGGAAATAATCTAGCAAACATAAAGCCTCACCTCACAGGCTCCTCATGTCCAGGGTCACAAATCCAACCTCTCCCAATTGACCTCTTCCGTTGTCTTTGGACCAGACCTATGATTTTCTTGATCTAGAAGGTTCCCTCTACCAACAGAGGTGCTTACCTGTTCACCAGTTTCAAAGATGTTAAGTACCTCATACCGCTAGTATGTGTCAGAAGCTGGAAAGGAACTCAGGGCGTCCTGACTCCAGGGCCAGCTTTCTACCCACTTTGCCACACTGCCTTGTGCCCAAACATTGGCCTTCAAATTCATCTGAGGTCGTGTTGATTATTGAATGGAGGACTTTTAAAATATAATGTAACATCTGAGCCTGGAGAATGTCTTTCTTCATGCAGCAGTGTTTCCCAGGTACTCCTGTGGGCTAAGCTGATCTTCATGGAAACGTTAAGAGCTAAATATGATATCATCATGGGGGGAAAAAAGATTTCAACAACCAAAGAAGGACCACTTAATTTTTCAAAAAAAATCCAAGGTGTACATTTGAATGTTATTTTACATAAATGTGCCTGCCAGATTTCCTGGAAAATCAGACCTTTTTCTGCTGCCAAAATTCTTCGTTTTTCACAATATCATGTTTTGCCATCCTCTATCTAATGCAAAAACCAACTCAGAACTGACAGTAGGACCAAAGGAGCTACTGATGTACAAAAACACTCCCTCTGTATCTTAAATACTCTCACCCCTGTATTGCTGCTTGTTTTAAAAGCAGCAGAACTGCTTACAGTACGAAAGATCTGACATTATCAAACTAAAGAGCAGTAGAAAGTTGTCCACAATTATTTTATTTTTTGTCCTTCTCTGCTTTCTACCTCTGCTTGCTTTAACCCATTTCCTTGGGACCTTATAGTACATACCAATCATCATTCTTCCATTCCTGGAAAAAAACACATTGCTTCCAAATATTCCCTTGTTTTTCAGGGTCTCCATTAAAGATGAGCTGATGCTACTAGGGAACTCTGGGATTTGATTACTGTCACTTACAATCCATGTGACTTCAGACTAGTCATTCAATTAGTCTTTGTGTTGTCTCAGTTTTCTCATCTGTAAGATGAGGGGATAGAATTAGATGGTCTTTGAGGTCCCTCTCAGCTCTCAATCCTGATGATCCTATCATTCTAAAGAATGTACCGTTCTGTAAAAGAGAGGATTTGTGGGCAAATACACCTGTTTGACATGATTTTCTTGCTCTTAATGGACTCAGGATTCAGCAGTAGAGGAAAGAATCCTAGAACCACAGATTTAGAACCCAGAATGGACTTTAGAATTCATCTAGTCTAATTCACTCCTTTTCCATATAAGGAAACTGAGCCCTGAGGATATTAAGTGACTCAAAGTCTCATAGCTAGACAACATCAGACCAGAAATTCGAACACAAGTCTTCTGACTCCAAATGCAATACTCTTTCAATTACACAAGACTTTTCTCACAATCACTAATTTAAGTTCAAATCAATCATCTTAGGTCCCAGTAGGAGTCACCTCAGTCCACCAAACATTTATTTAGTATACACCATGTACAAGAACCTGTGGATACAAAAGATAGAGATGTCACAGAACCTGCTCTCAAGAAACTCACAATCTAAAAGGAGGGAAATGGCATGTCCACAGATAACTATGATACTAGGCAGGGTGAGATGAGTAGAACGGCCAAGTACAATAAGATATATATGACGAGAAAGCTCTTTTACTTGAAAGGTCAGGGAAGGTTTGAAGAGGTGACACCTAAATGAGACTTTCTAAAAAAATTAAATCTGTAATTTCAATGGCAGAGCTAACACTTTATATTGAAACTCCTAACCAATGCAAAAGATCCTTACTATCACTGTTTATCATTTTCAATCATGCCTGATTCAAAGATGCCGGATTTTCTTGGCAAAGATACTGCCGTGGTTTGCCATTTCCTTCTCCAGCTCATTTTACAGAAGAGGAACTGAGGCAAACATTACGTAACTTGACCAAGGTTATACAGCTAGGAAGTATCCGAAGCCAGATTTGAACTCATGAAGAGTCTAGCTGCCCATTCAGATCTTTACCTGCTCAGGAATACAGTCTTAGAGAGTTTCCCTGAGCCACTAAGTTAAGGGTCTTGTTGGAGAAAGGCTTCTAGCAAATACATGTTACAGGTAGGACGCAGGTGTTCCTGACTGAGGCCAGCTCTCTTCCCACTATGACTTTGAAGATGGACCAGAATAATAATTACACACACACACACACACACACACACACACACACACACACGCTTCACCTCATTTGATTCTTATAACAACCATATAAGATAGTCACTCAATAAGTATTTACTAAATACTCACTACATTTTAGCCTCTGTGCTAAATTGAAGATTTTTTTTTTTAAATCTCTGCCTTCAAGGGTCTTGCATTCTAGAGTAATGGAAAACTTATAGACAAGTAAGATGTATCCAAAACATTTAATATGCCCCTATTGTTGGCCAGGTACTGTACTAAGCACTGGGAATACAAAGGGAAAAGAAAGACAGTCCCTGTGCTCAAGGACCTTACAATTTAATGGGGGAGAGAATATGTAATAAACATATACAAAGCAAAGAAAGGAAATAATTAAAAGAGGGAAAATGCTAGGATTAAGAGGGGCTGAGAAAAGCTTCCCATACAAGGTAGGATTTTTATTTGGGTCTTAGAGGAAGCCAGGGAATTCAGCAGTCAGAGAAGAGAAGGGAAATCATTCCAGGCATAGAGGACAACCAGAGAAATCTCCCAGAGCCAAGAGATGGGATGTTTTGTTCCTGGAACGGTCAGGAGGCCAGAGTCCCTGGACCGAAGAGTAAGTGTCAGAGAGTGAGATTTAAGAGGACTGGAAAAGTAGGCATTGGCTAGGCTGTAAGGAGCTTTGAATGACAAACAGCATTTTGTATTTGATCCTAGAGGCAACAGAAAGCCACTGGTGTTTACTGGGGAGGGATGGGAAGGGAAAGTAACAAAATCCAACCTGTTCTTCAGGAAAATTACTTTAGTGGCTGAATGGAGGATAGATGGAGTGGGAAGAGACTTAAGGCAAGCAAACCCACCGATTTGCAATAATCCAAAGATGAGGTGATAAAGGCCTACACTAGAGTGGTGGCAATGTTAAAGGGGGGTAAGGGGTAGACCAGAGAAATATTGCAAAGGTGAAATCAATAGGCCTTGGCAACAGATTGGATATGGGGAGTGAAAGATAGTAAGGCATCTAGGAAATACATGCATTGAAAATCCAAGGGACTGGGAGGATGATTTTGCTCTCTATAATCATACGTAAGGGAGGGTGGAGAGAAAGGTAATGAGTTCTGTTTTGGACATATGAAGTTTAAGATGTCTATGGACATCAGTTCAAGATGTCTGAAAGGCAGCTGGAAATTCAAAACTGGCAGTAAGGAGAGAGATCAGGGCAGGAAAGGCAGATCTGAGAATCAGCAGCAGAGAGGTGGTAATTAAATCCAAGGAAGCTGATGAGATCATCAAGTGAAGTAGTATAGAGGGAGAAAAGGGCCCAGGACATAACCTTGAAGAACACCTAAGGTTAAAAGGTGTGATATGAAAGAGAATCCAGCAAGAGGCAGAATGCAGACAGATAGGTAGGAGGAAAACCAGGAGAGTAGTGTCCCAAATCCCTACACAAATAAAAGTATCGAAGAAAGCTATCCATGGTGTCAAAGGTCAAGGAGAATGAGGATTGAGAAAAGGTCATTGGACTTGGCAATTAAAAGATCATCAATAACTTTAGAGAAAGCAATTTCCATAAAATGTTAAGGTCAGAAGCCAGATTGTAAGGAGTTAAGAAGAAAGAGAGGAGAGAAAGTAGAGGTACTTATGGTATATGAGGGGTTTAACTACAAAGGATTGAAGAGATATAGGATGATACCTAGCAAAGATGGAAGGATCATAAAAGGATTTTGTCAGGATAGTGGAGACATGGGCATGTTTGTAGGCAGTGGAAAATGAGCCAGTAGAGAGAGATTGAAAATAAGTGAAAAAGTAAGCATGACAGAGGGGGCAATGTGTTAGAGGAGACCAGATGGAATGGGATCACTTGAACAAGTAGAGGGCTTAGCCTTGGTAAGGAACCACTTCATCATGTGAGACAAGAGTGAAGGAGAAGAAATGGTAATAGGAGATGAGGAAGAGGGGAGAAGAGGCAGTTCATACCAAATGGTCTCAATTTTTTCTTTAAAATATGAGGCAAACATTTCAGTTGAGATAGTGGGGGAGGAGAAGTCAAGGGAGGTTTGAGGAGGGAAGAAAACGTTTGGAAGAGTCACGATAGAGAGTGGGATAGTGAGTTGATGAAGTTGGTATAGTAGAATTGCTTAGAAGCAGTGAGGGCCCAGTAATATGTAGTGGACCCATTCAGAACAATTGCATTATTTTTTTCCAACTGTATTCAGTAATATGTGTGTAGGAGCAAAGTCGACAAATAGTAGTAATGATCCAAGGGTTGAGGCTTGGCTTGTTTAATCAGAGATACAATAAGGAGTCTAAGTATTCAAGAAAGGATGACAGTGTACAGTAAAACGGGTTCACAAAGGATCAAGATGAAGAGAAGACGGGAGGCTGACTAGCAGCATAGCGGTAATGGCCTGGGAGAGAATCAAAGGAAAGAGAGATTAGAGGTCACAGTGTGAACAAAGAGTAGGATTTTATAAGGGAAGACAGTGAGAAAGGTGAAAAGCCAAGAAATTGTGGTTGGATAAGGAGATTTCAGAATCCTTGAACATAGACGTGGTACATGCAGGGGTGATGGCAAGATCAAGGCTATTGCTACCTTTTTTTAAACAGATGAGGAAATAGAGGTTCAAAGAAGTTAAATGATTTGTACAAATCTGAACCCAATCATTAATGACACCCAAGCCCAGTGTTCTATCCAGTATGCCAGGCCATCTGAAGAAAGGAAATTCAGCCGACTGAAATTGATTAGGGCTGGGGAGGGGGGTAGTAAGAAGGAATGTCTGTTTCACATACAGCAGGACCGTGTGAGAAAGGGCAAATTGAGAATGGGGAATACAGTTTAGAAGGAATGTATGTGAAAGGATAGTAGTATAAGGGAAGTCTAAAGAAATTTAAGTTGTAATTAGACTATGGACAGTCATAGGTCAATGAGTTTGTACTTTATTCAGTAGCCACAGAGAAAGTTTTTAAGGAAGTGAGTGACTCAATTAGAACGATACATTTGGAAGATTACTCATATGGTAGAAAGAAGGATGGTTTGGGGAGTGGATAGCTACAGTTCTGGAAATAAAAGCAGCAAGACAAAAGAAAGAAATATAGGTAAAGAGGAGATAAAACTAGCCCTCTTTACTGGTGATATGATGCTTTACTTAGAAAGTCCTAGGGAATAAGGAAAACTATTAAAACAATAAGTAATTTCAGCAAAGTTGCAGGCTACACATAAACTGTTTTTAAAAATCAACAGCATTTCCATACAATAACAACAAAATCCTAGAGGCAATAGTAGAAAAGAAAATCCCCCTCAAAATAATTGCAAATGCATAAAATATCTGAGGATCAATCTACCAAAGTATGAAAAATACTTGTATAGATTCAATTACAGAGCATTTCTTAAAGAAATAAAGGATAACTTAAATAGCTAGAGGAATATTCAGTATCATGGCTGGGCCACGTCAATATAATTAAAATGACAATACCATCAAAGTTAATTTACAATTTCAAAGCTATATCAATCAAATTATCAAAGGGATACTTTACAGAACTCAATAAAATAATAAAAAATTCATTTACAAAAATGAAAGATCTAGAATATCAAAGGAAATAATGAAAAGACATAGGGATGAAGGAAGAGTAGCTCTTCCAGACCTCAAACTACAATAGAAAACAAGAGTCGTCAAAAACATCTGGCACTGGTTTAAAAAAGAGAAAGATAGATCAATGGAACAGATGAGACAAGGGAGAATCAGAAACAATGTGACTCAGTAACACAGTGTTCGCTAAACTGGAAAACATAAGTTATTTAGGAAAAGAATTCTCCATTTAATAAAAATTACTGGAAAAGCTGGAAATCATTCTGTCAGAAATTAGGCTTTGATGAACTCCTTCACCATATTCCACAATATATTCTGAATGGTACGTAACCTTAATATAAAATAAAGAACATACTATGAAATATTTAAAGAAAGGCAGATCACATACTTTTCACAGCTATGGGTAGATGTGTTTTTATTAAGCAAGTTAATATCTAAGCAAGTTAATAACAAGCAAGATAAATTAGATAACTTTGATTATATGAAACTGAAAAGCTGAAACTGAAAAACAAAATTAATGTACCTAGGTTAAGATGAAAAGTGATCAAAAGGGAAAAAAATCTTTGAATCAAATTTCTCTGATAAGAGTTTAGTATCTAAACTATATAAACAATTAACATATTCACATGGGTGTGTATATAAAAGAAATAGCCACTGCCAATAATAAGTGGTCAAAGAATATGAACAAACAATTCTCTAAAGAAGAACTAAAAACTGTTAACAACCAGAGGAAAGAATGTTCCATGTCAAATAATAAGAAAAAATGCAAATAAAACAATCCTGAGGTTTCACTTCACACCCTGAAAATTGGCAAAGAATGAGAATAGCCAATGTCGGAGAGATTTGGGGAAATAGTTACACTAGTTCATTTTTGATGGAGCTATTAAGAAGTTCATCCATTTTGGAAAACAATTTGGAATTATGCAAATAAAGTACTAAAATGTTCACACCCTTTGACCATATATTCTCTTAGCAGGCTTATACCCTAAAGATGCCAATGATGAGAAAAAAAATCTCCATATACATTATGTATAGCAATATTTTTTATCATAGCAAAGAAATTGAAATAAATCAATGCCCAACAACTGGGGAATGGCTAAACAAATTTTGATGCATGAATATAATGCTGTAAATGAACAATATAGAGAAACACAGATGTATACAATTTGATGCAGAGAAGCAGAAACAAGAAAATAATATATGTAATGACTACAACAAATAAAAAGAACCACCACAAAACAATCAAAAGTGAATGCTAACAAAATTACAAAGAAGATACATAGCCCCAAAGAAGATATATGAGAAAGTATCTCTCTTTTGTAGAGATGGAATATTCAGTATCATGGCTGGGCCATGTCAAAATAGTTAAAATGACAATACCATCAAAGTTAATTTACAGTTTCAAAGCTGTATCAATCACATTATCAAAGGGATACTTTACAGAACTCAATAAAATAATAAAAAAATTCATTTGTAAAAGTAAAAGATCTAGAATATCACAGAAAATAATGAAAAGATATAGGCGTGAAGGAAGAGTAGCTCTTCCAGACCTCAAACTACAATAGAAACCAAGAGTCATTAAAAATATCTGCTCCATGTACCTTTCCAGATTTTTTTAATGCATTGATTAGTTTTGCTCATTTTTTTCTTTAAAAATTATTGTTTATTCTATAGGATGGCTCTTTGGCAAAGGAAAGAAGAGGGGTACTGGGAGAAATTTTGGTAACATAAAACACAAGAGATCAATAAAAAATTTATAAATATCCAAAAAAGTTCATCATATGTGACCTTATATTGTTATTGAATTAGAGCTGTCCAAAAATGAAGCAGACTTCTTTGTACGGTAGTTAGAATCCCATAAGAAGGCAGTACACATAGTGAATAGGCTTTTGACGATTTGGATCTCATTCCCACCACCACCACCATTGCCACCGCCTGCCATTTATTATCTGTTTGACCCTAAACAAATCAATTATTTAAAGTCTCTGAATTTCATTTTCTCATCTGTAAAAATAAGGAGGGTTAGCACATCCCATAGGATTGTTGTGAGATGCCAATGGAATCACATATTGCAAAATGATTTGTAAATGTTAAGGTGAGATACTAAATGTCTGTCCTTATTTCCAGGGAGCTCATCAAAGCTCAAAAGGATTCAAGTGGACAGACTGATGTTGTGGATACCATAGATGGGTTGTACATTGAATGAAGGTTCATATAGACAGAGAGATGGCTTCTGGAGCCCTCTTCAATAAACGATCACTGAAAATGCTGAATGAATAGTAAGGACAGTGCTCCAGGAGAGACAGAGAAAGAGAGATCACTGTGGGCTTCTGTGGTCAAAGAAGGCTTCATGAGACTTGAGCTAAGTGTTGAAATAGTTAAGAATTGTATAGCTCCTATACAAGAGATTGTGTATATCTTCTGGGGAGCAGCGATTATAAGCAAAGATGTAGAAGTGAGCAAGCACTGATTGGGAGAAGGTAAATTAAAAGAATATTATAGTGAACAAAGCAATCTAAGCGGAGTAGCAAGTACAACATGAGGAATAGGGGCTGATGAAGTAGAACTAGGAATGGGGAAGGGGCCTGAACTGTGGAAGGTCTTGAATGCCAGTCCCAAGAGGCTGGACTTTATTTATTGTTCAAGCTATGGGGAATAATTCAAGGGTTTTGAGCAGGTGTTTTAGGAAGCACAATCTGGAAACTGTATGCAGATTAGAGAGATTTAATTTAAGAGACAAGGAAACTATAAGAGCATATAAGATTTAGAGCTGAAAGAAATCTGAGAAATTATCTTGACCAAATCCTTCATTTTACAGGTGTAGAAACTGAGGTCGGGAGGTGAAGCAATTTGCCCAAAGTCACACCGCTAGTGTGATAGTAAAGCTATGATTAAGGTTTACTGTTGATGTTATGAAAGATAAATTGATAGTATTCGTGACTGAGATGAAAGGAAAAGGAAGAAGTCAGAAATGATTGAAGAAACTCCAAAGTATAGTCCATGGATTACTGGAAGATTCTCCCAGGGTTATATAATGACCATATAAAACTGTTCATTAAAAAGTTTAAGGTTTTTTTCTTCCACTTGGTATATAATATATGTAGTCTCACCTGTGTAAATGTAGATTCCCCAGTTACTATATCCCCACCCCCACCCCAGAAGACTATATAAGCTTCTGGAGGTCAGGAACTGCTTCAGATTGGTCTTTGTTAGCCCCAGGATCTTATACAAGAGTTGTGGATAGAGGTTTTTTGGGGTTTTATATATATATATATATACATACACACATATGCATATAAACACACACATTTACATACACACATCTATAATGTATTTCCCCTTAAGGAAACTCTTTCTAATAATTCAGATGAATGCTTTCTCTATGATTTAAAGTCTTAGAGTTATTTTGGAAAATGAGTAAGCTTATGTCCAAGGCAGGGCTGGAACCTAGCAAGGCCGGAACCTAGCAAGGCCGGTAGGCTACGCACTTCTCTGACTTCTCATGGACAGTGAAAACACTGAATAAAAAGCTTGTTGAATTGAGCAAATGCCATGCATAGGATCATATCAAAGTCTATCTAGTCCAATCGCCTTAATTTACAAATGAGGAAACTGAGGAGAGGGGAGGGGACACCAAATAAGCCCCAAATCACAAAGCAGTAGCCTTTGTAACCTCAGTAGTCTGACTCCAGAGTCATGCAACGATCTTTCCCTTTTGTCTACCTTCCTACAAAAGCACCAAAAAAAACCAATATTTAGCCTAAATTTAGTTGGGTGGCATGATGGGTGCTGGACTTGAAGTCGGGAAGATTCTAGTGAGTCAGTCAAAAAGCATATAGGTTCCAGGCACTGTTAAATGCTGGGGGATACAAATACAAGTCAAAAGTCAGTCCCAGCCCTCTAACAGTTTATATCCTAAAATAGTAAGACAAAAAATAAAAGGAAGCTTTCCAAAAGGGAAACAGTGACAAAAGTACCTACACAGGGTACAGAGGAGAAGCTCAGAGTCTCACCTGTGGAGGAATGAGAAGTGGGTCAGCCTGGGTTCTCTCCTTAATTGGAGGTTGTTCTGAGAGGAGCTGTCCAATCAGTGAGAGAGGGCTCAGCTGCAGAAGTGTGCTGGGGCCTGTTCTTACTGTCCCCAGAGAGTCCATTGTTAAATATTCAGCTTGAGCCTTTTACACCTTGGCAGTGGATAGTTTGAGTGCCAGGCTTGGAGTCAGGAAGACTCAGCTTCGTGAGTTCAAACACGGTTTCACACACTTACTAGCTATGTCACTTAACTTAGTTTCCTCCTCTGTAAAATGAGCTGAAGAAGGAAATTGCAAACCATTCCAGTATCATTTCCACGAAAACCCCAAATGGGGTCACGAAGAGTCAGACAAAACTGAAATGTCTCCACAGCCTCAAAAATTTACATCTCAGAAACTGGCAAATGTTTCAGATCAGGGCTTTAATTTATTTTCTAATTGTATAAGCTTCATAAAGTTATGCAGAAAATGTTAATAAAGCAGATTAAACTTAAAGTGCGTCCCAGTATTTGTATTTTTTTTTTCAGAGAGCAGGGCACTACACCCCTGAGTAAAGATTATTTCCAAAGAGTAAAATTTAGGGGTAAAGTGAGCTTTCAGGGTGAAGAGGTTTCTGTAACATAGTGTAGAAAGTCCACAGTAAAACCTGAAGAAATTCAAATCAGGACTTAGTCACTCAGTAGATGTTGGAGCCTGAGCAAAGCAATTAATCTCTGTCCACTTCTGTTTTTCCCCAGTGGTAAAATGGGATAAATGATAACACCTACCTTGGAGGGTCGCTGTAAGGATCAGATAGTAAATATAAAATACTGTGCAGAAGTAAAAAAAAACCTTCTATAAGGCTAGCTATTAAACTGAGATCACAGCAATGGTTATTAGCCACCTGAGAAAAAAGCAATTAATGAGCATTTATTAAGCACTATATTGTGGAACTGAGGATAAAATTATTTATGTATAACTATATACAAAACTATATTTATGTATATGAGATATATAGTTATATATACATATATATAACAGGATTAAAATATTTAAAAATATAAATTGAAAAACTCTCTACCAACAAAGAACTTACATTCTATTAGGAGAGTAAGTATTAACATACTTAATTTTATACATAATATATGCAGAATGAATCCAAGGTAGTTTGGGGATCAAGTAAGGCTTCCTGTAGAAAGTATAACTTGAGTTTAGATTAAAAGGAAGCCCCAGATTTTTCTTTTTTTCTTTTCTTTTCAAGTTAATTTATTTCCAAGATTTTTCTAGAGATAGATGGAACCACAGTAATGGTCAAAAACCCAGGCAATGGCAGAGTTGGGGAGGGGGGAAGCTGAGCAAGAGTTCTGTGAGGATTTCTGACTCCCAAAGTTAGTCTTAAATGGAAAAGCCTTAAATGTTAACAGTAACCAAGGAAGGCACTCCTACCCTTTGCTCCCTCTCAGCCTTGGTCTTTCCAAGGGTGAGAAGTTTTCCTCAAACTTCAGCAGGCAATGAATGATCCCAAATGAATATTTTGGACACTATGGGAGGACCATACAATCACAGGCCTAAGGTTGTGGCCACGTGAGTGCAGCTTCCTGAGAGGCTGCTGAGTCCCTAAAGAACGGTGAGATCTGAGAACAGAAATCCAAGGCAGCTGGAACATCGAAAGAGTGAATAACATCTCAGGCTGTTGTCTGTTAGTAAGTAAGTCCAGAGGTCATCTCAAAACCCATCCTATGGTTCATCTTCTCTGAAATAAAGACCTTTAAAATTGCTGGGTTTTTAAGTCTTTTAAAGAATACCATCAGTCTATGTTATCAACTATCTTCGCCCCCTCAAAACTCCCAATAATTTTTGGAAGATCAGTGTTTCTCCCTGAAACTTGCTGAATTGGATACTAAGCTGACAGCTAGGTGGTGCAGTGGATAGAGCACCAGTGCAGGAGTCAGGAGGACCTGAGTTCAAATCTCACCTCAGACACTTGACACTCACTAGCTGTGTGACCTTGGGCAAGTCACTTAACCCCAATTGCCTCATCCTGTGTCATCTCCAGTCATCCTGATGAATATCTGGTCACTGGATTCTGATGGCTCTGGAGGAGAAGTGAGGCTGGTGACCTGCACAGCCCTCCCTCACTCAAAACAAAGTCATGTCATTATTTCTCTGATGGCATGGTCTTCTTCAGCAATGAAGGACGAACGCACAGTCATGCTCAAAAACACTTGCCTTGTTTCCCTTAAAAAGTGCAGAGAAAAGACTAGCCATTGTCACACAGTAAGCGCTTACTAAACACTTCTTGGCCCACTAGCTATTGAATGTAGATCCTGTCTGGGTGTTTTCGAACAATAATGAAAACGTAAATATAAAAATGTAGGACTGTAGGTGTGGAGCTAGGAAGAACCTCAGAAGTCATCTAGTCCAACCTCTTCCTTTCATAGATAAGGAACATTCAATTCAATAAACATTTATTAAGCACCTACTTTGTGCCAGGCACTGTGCCAATGACTTGGGGATGCAAAAAGAGGTCAAAGACAGTTCTAGCCCACACAGGACTTACAATTCAAAAGAGACCCAGAAAGGGTAAGTACCTTGTCCAAGGTCACATAAGTAGCAAACAAGCATTGAAGGGGAAGAGTTGAACCCACACCTTCCAACTCCAGAGTAGGTGTTCTTTCCAAGGCTTTTTATGTGAATATATGTCCAAGATTTCCCTTGTCAGAGCAACAGACCAACCCAGTGGGCCAGCAGAAGAAAAGCTGCCAGTTTAGCCCAGGGGGCCTGGAGGTCAATGTTCCTGTATCCTGCTGTCTCGGCTTTGAAAGGAAAGCACATCAAAGATCTCCACTAGATCTGCCTGCTTTGTTGTTCATAACTGATTTTAAGAGCATTGCAGCTGGCACAATTTTACCAAACCACAGTCACTAATCTAGCAGGATTTTGCTCTACATCATAGTAGAAAGACATGAAACCTATCATAGAGGTGAGAGAGAGCCTCAGATACAGAAAATCCTAGGCATACCTCCTGTTTCTGACACACAGTAGGTATGTATCCCTCATTAGGTCATTTAACCTTTAGGAAACTCTCTAAGCCTAAAAATGATAGAAGAGGTACCCATCTACACTGGTAGAGGACAGATCTATCATTGGGAGTTCTCTATACCAATGATATCCTAGGGCTGGTCCTGCCCTGTTTCTCCTGCGCTCCCTCCCCTACAACAGAAGAAATCCAGGCCATTCCTATGTCATCTTTTTTTATATAGTGACTGATGATTCCTGTCGAGGACATCACCTTGCTAGTGAAATAGAAATTACCCTGAATTTAGAGTCAAAGATGCTAGTGTCAAATCTTCCTCTACCATACAACCTCAAATAAAACATTTCACTTTTCTGGACCCTAGTTTCTTCTTTTGTAAAATGAAAGGGTAGGACCTAATTGGCCTCTAAATAAAATGGCTCCTAGCTTTAAATCTGTGATCTTATCATCATTTTCCTATTCACCCCAGTTTAAAACCAGAATCATCACTGATACTTCATTCTCCTTGATTAGTTAGGTGGTACAGTGGCTAGAACCCCAGGCCTAGAATTAAGAAGACCCAAGTTCAAATCCAATCTCAGACCCTCCCTAGCTATGTGACCCTTGGCAAGTCACTTTGTCTCTGCTTTGGTTTCCTCAAATGTAAAATGAGGGTAATAACAACACCTACTCCCCAGGATTGTTGTGAGGATTAAATGAGGTAATACTGTTAAGCACTCAGCATAGTGCCTTATAGATACCAGGCATTTAATAAATTTTTGTCAGTTTCTCTTATTTAATCAGTTACCAAGTCTTGTTAATTTCACAATATCATATCTCTCACATCCCTCCCTTTACTCCACTAACATGGTCACCATCCTCATTCATGTCCTTATTACCCATCCCTGAATTATTTCAGTAACATCCTAATTAGTATCCTCAGTTCCAGTTTCTTCTTCCCACAATGCATCTGCCTACATATAGTACATATACATATACTGTAGCATACTGCTACAGTAATCTTTCTTAAACTTAGACCTGACCTTATTTCTTTTCTGTTCCCTACTGACTATAAAATAAAGTACAAAGATATCTGCTTAGCATTTAAGAAGAACCCTAAAAAATTTTCCTCCAGTGTACCTATCCAACAGCAGTAAGATAGTGTGCTGGGCCTGGAGTCAGAAATATTCCTCCTTTCATGAGCTCACATCTGGCCTCAGACTCTTACTGATGGGGTGCTTGGGTGCATGTCCTTGGGCCCCAATTCTAAAATCACATTTCTTTAAAAACCACATTTCTACCTAGCCTCAAAATACTCTCTCAGGCAGTTTCTCCTCAGCCCAAGGACACAGCCTGCTCTAGCAACAATCATTATCTCCCTTCTTGCTGTAGTAGCCAGCTGCAGCAATAGAACTCATTGGTTTGAACCAGCTGTGTACTGAACTGGCTGTGTATTGGGTCATAATGACATTTACTACTCACTGACTAATCATGTGTATCCTAAACTTGGACATACCTATACTGCCTTACATTAATCTTGTCTTCCTAGAGACCAGAGAAGCCTGGTTTTTCCTGGTTAGCCCTGACTGTTGGTTGACTTAGTGATGTTTCAGGCCTAAAACCACACCTCCAGGTAGCCCTGCCTTAGACTATTTCCCAATGAATTTTGAGTAAAACACCTGCGCAGTAGATATCAAAAGTGCATGTTGCTTTAAGAACTGACCACTCCTTAACCACTAATCCTACCCCAAAACACCTAGTTAGTATATTTGGCACAAATGATACCATAGAATATCCTATATAAACTTTCCCTTTAGGGTTGCAGGTTCCCTAAGAACTCTTGCCCTCTGAAAAGCGTGATAAATCTTTACCTTGACCTCAACAATGCTTGAGTTCGCGAGTTCTTCTCCAGACGACCTGCCCCTGGTACCCTGGTCTTTGTGGGGGTCTCACACCCCCTTTCCAGCCGTCATCATTACTACCTGTGTGACCCTGGTCAACCCAGTAAACCCTGTTTACCTCAGTTTCCTCAACTATAAATTGAGCTAGAGAAGGAAATGGCAAACCATTTCTTGGCCGGTATCTTTGCCAAGAAAATCTCAAATGGGGTCATGAAAAATCAGACATTACTAAAAAATAACTCAACTACCCCTCCAGACAGATAATACCAAATGGTCATAAGGGTTGGTTGTTATCTGGAACTCTCCATCCTCTAGTTCCGTGCCTTCCTAGAAATGTACTCCTTCCTAATCTCTACCTCTTGGAACAGTTAGCCTCTTTCTAGGCTTAACTCAGGGGCCACTCCCTGCGTGAGACCTTTCCGGATACCCAGCTTATCAATGCCCTTATTCTGCTGAAATTACTTCATATTTCTATACGTAAGAGTTTTAAATAATCCAGTAAACTGCTCCATCCTCCCTCCTCCCCACAGCAACGGGCAAGGAACAAGCATGAATGAGTCCAACTCTGTGAGATACCACCTGCTGAGTTTCTCTCCTAGAAGAGTTTAGGCCAGAACACCAGTCAATTGCTAAAGAACTCTTTAAAAGCAATTCCTGTCTGAAGAGAGCTCGGTCTCATATTTTTCCCAACTCAATCTGTACAATAACCCTCCCCCTCCCCCCCCTCCACACACAATAACTCTAAAGCTACTAACATCAGTAGCTTTCTCAACTGGGGACTCTAACCCCATCTCTGATCACACCCTTGAAAGACTCAACTCAACTATCTACCCTGGTGTCCTCTGGCATCTGAGTAGCTGTGATGGCAACCAAATTAGGATCTTTTGCTGTTTTTGTTTTAGTATAATCAAAAAGTATAATGACTCCATTTGAATGTGATTAAAGAAGATCTTCCCCACCCATTGATGGGCCTGCCTGCTGAGGGAAGCTTGATTAGGGAAGCAGTTTTGTAGGAGGGTCCCAAGTACCTTTTGTTTTTTCTATTGAGGCACTGAGTCAGAGGGTCATGCCCTCTGGCTCTGAAAAGTGTATAAATACTCAGAGGGTGAGGTTTTACTTTGGGTCTTAGTTTTTGTAAGAAGGTTTGAGTGCCAAATGAGAGTTTGGGAAGCCTCCAAGGAACCCCCCAACCCCGGCTTTGAAAACCCGGATGTTGAGGTTTACTCTCTGGTTTCTATGTATGTATGTTAATGGTCAGACATATGGAAGCGGTCTGTGGATTTTTGATTTCTCTGAAATTTTGACTGATTTTCTCTAATACCTGTGCTTGACTAAAGTGATTGTTAACCCCTCGAAGGTTGCCTTTCCTTTTAGAGAAGTAGATCAAAGAACCTATGCAGGCCCCCCTTGTATGTTGGGGTGCTCACTGATACAGTGGCAAAGAGGCACTGAGCCAGAAGTAAGGAAGACTTAAGTTCAAATCCAACCCAGACACTAGCTGTGTGACCTTGGGCAAATCACTTGACTTCTGCCTCTGTGTCCTCAACTGTAAAGTGGAGACAATAGTACCTATCTCCCAGGGTTGTTGTGAGGATGAATGAGGCAATATTTGTAAAGCACTTAGCACAGTGCCTGGCACATAGTGGGCACTGAATGAATGATCATTTCATTTCTTCCTTCCTCTACGTCACCTTCTGCTGGCCCTGAGCCCCCAGTCAGAGCTACCTCTATGACATCATCCAAGAAGTCTAATCCCAGAGATCCTTTGGCTACTGAGACCAACGGAGTTATCAGAACCATACCACCCATGGTGGAGAAGTGATGGAGTTGTGAGTCCCAAGGAACCACCTTTGTTCCCCAGGACCTGGAGACTTTCAGGGATTCGTCCCTCCCAACCTCAAACATATGATCCCAAGTTGGGCAACAACTAGCCTTCTCCTCTGGAAACCAGTGATTCAAAGATCAACAAGAAGGAAGAAAGAAGGTCTGAACAGCTCTATAGAATAGAAGTTTACAATACTCACAGAAGTTTTGAGAAATTGTCTTTATCTTTGCATAGATCTAAGCCCTCATTTCTCCCAGAGAGATAGATGATCTGTAACCACTGACCCATTCTGAATGAGAAATAAGTCAAGAACATCTTGGGGATAGGGAGGTTCCCATACCAAAAGGTCTTTGTGAAAACAGAATACAGATCAGTAGGCAATTAAAAAAAAAAACCACCAAGCCGTTAGGACCCAATATGCCCAGTATTGTAGGGATGTGGTAAGGATTTAGTTATAAAGATAAGATCTAGAATTCCCCATCTCAAGTCTACAAGGAAGACTGTAATTTCCACTATTAGGCAGAGTAGGAGGCATGTCATGACTGGGTAGTCATGCCTCCATTCTCTTATCTCCATTGAGCCAGAATCATATCTACCTATTAATCATCAGATATTTGAAATCCAATGGGCACAATGATTTTTTAGAAGTTCTGGGAAAAAAAATTTATTTTCCCTGGTCACTCTAAAATTAGTTTACTCGTAGTTGGTTTAGCTTCCTCCCATGCAATACTTGTTTCAAAAAAGTCAATCACAGATAACAAGCTAACGTTTATCCAAGCAAACAGTAAAACAAAAATTAGAGAAGTTATATAGATTAGAATAGACAAAAGACTATATAAGAGTAAATGGGTTCTTGAAATTAGGAATGGGATAAATCTGAGCTTAATGTAGAAGAGAAGATTTCACCAGAGTAGTCTACTCAGTATTCTTTCGATGTATGGGTCCTGGGAATTAAGGGACATGTGGAGGAGGAAGGGCTAGTTTTGTCCATGTATCTGCAGCTCCAAAAGCTCCCATCTTCTGTCCAAAGGTCATATCTCCTTTTGCCAAGTCTCTCTCAAACTGTACTTCTCTCCTCTCTGGCATTCTCTCTAGTGTCTCTCTCATGTATGAAGTCTCAGAAGTCTTTCAGCCAAAAAGACATCATTTGCCCTTATATGTATGCCAAAGAACAACCTTTCTTCAGGAAACCACCCAACCTGCTGGGGCAGGGATGTTATATTCATATAAAGCCAGATGATAGCTTCAATTCACCAACCTATGGGTTAGAGGACTCCACTGGGTCCAGAGTCAGACACCCCTGGTTTCAAGTCCTTCTTCTGACACACACCAACTCCATGCAATGCTGGGAAAATCACTTCATCTATCAGTTCCCCAGTCAGCTACCAAAGAATGAAAATTGCATAGTAGTTTCTAATCTGCATTCATATATGGAGTTTCCTCATGCCTGCACCTATATTCTCTGCACCTATGAAATATCAGGTCTAGAAAAAAATAATTACAGGTTTAGTGTTTATTAATCTGTGTGTATGTTGTATTCCTTCAATGGGTTACAGAAACAGAGCTGGAAGATACTGCAGAGTCTATCTAATACAACACCCTCATTTTGTAAAATGGTGATAAAACAGGTCTTGAGTGTTTACTATTCAGGGAGTCATAATAGCTAGTATTTACCTAGTGCTTACTATGGGCCAGGCACTTTGCATCAGAGCTGGCATTTGAAATGAGGTCCTTGGATTTCAGAACCAGTGTTCTTCTCACCGTACCATAAGCGAGGTCCCCAAGCGTCAACATTGTTTCATTTTTGCCTTTATATCCCTAGGGCTTATCACAGTACCTGGCACATAGTAGGTGCTTCCTAAACATCCATTAAATTAAATTGATAACCTTTTAAAATGTCCAAAATTTCTTGTTTCAGTAAAAACAGGTGGCTCAATCACATATTGAAGGACCTTTCCAGACCTATCACTGTAGGATTCTCTGAATACTGGCAGATCATCCATTTTCAAACTTTTGTCTGTAAAATAAATGTCACTGACAGCTGGATGAGCTGCTTATCCGTGAACAGCCAGAGTTCTTCTCTCCTCCCCCGCAGCTACTGTACAAATGCTCTGGTGCAGAGATGTTCAGATCCTGAATTAAAGGATGAGTCAAGCTGTTCCTGAAGGAGGTGATGGCAACAACTTGTTGCACCATCCAGGTTTCTCCCAAACCGAGGATTTGCAAATTCATCAAACTCCAGGCGGAACTTGCTTATAACCTAAATAAAGGAACAGAGGCTTATCAGTCATCTCAGTCTTGCCTGATATCAGTGGCCAGTGGCAGAATCAAAGGCCTGCTGATGAGTTAATCATTCACATTCAAAGTCAGCTCTATTTCTCTTCCTGGACTTATATGGATGACACAGAAAGATCTTTGCCCATTGCTGGAATCTTCCATCTGCTACCCTGGAAGTCCTAAGTGAGTCTTGTTCTGTATTCTCTGCCTTCTCCTGCTATCTACCCTGACCCTGCCTGAGTATATCCATTTAATGTAGTTGTCAACAGCTCATAATAATTATGACAGCTAACATTTATATAGCACTTTAAGGTTATCTTTTATTGACGTTATCTTTTTTGTTCCTCACAACAATCCTGTAAGGGAGCTGCTATTATTATACCCATTGTATGGATGAGGAACTGAGGCTCAGAGATGTTAGGTAACTAACAACCCATAGGTAACAATATCCCATAGATATTGGAGTATTAGAGAAAGGCTAGAACTCAGGTCCTCCCTACCCCAAATCCAGCACTCTTTCTGATAGTGAAGTGAATTCTGCATACAGGTTGTAGAGTATATATACATATCAATTTTGATAGAAATGCTAGGTCTGTCAATTCTGCCTAATAATCATTTAGCCCTTAAGTAGCTGAGTAATCACGGAATCTCAGAGTTTGAAGAATCTTCAGAGGCCATCTCTAGAACAACTCATTGCATGAACAGGAACCTTCCCTTTAACATCTCTGACAAGTAGCAAGCAAGCTCCCCTGGAAGGCTTTCAGTTATTACATCTGGGCTCTCAGAACTCCACTTACACAGTCAATTATCTCCAAGTTCAGAAGATGCAAGGGAAGCAGGTAATATACACACATATATATGTATACACATGTCTATGTAGGCACATGCACATGATGTTTGTGTGTGTGTATTTAGAAAGAGAGAAAGAGAATGTATAATAAATATAGTATTTCATGGAAACCTGCACCGGTCTGTTTATCCTACAGACATCCCTGGTTGAATCAACCACACTTAAAATAATCATTAGGAGACTGTGGTCCATCCTTTGATTTCTGGATTTCTGCCTCTGAACCCTCCTACCTCTCCCTACAACTTGAAAAGGCTGACCAGGCAGTAGTATAATAAAACAAGACAAATTAGTTTTTTAATTATTAAGTGCCTATGTGCATGAAGAGACAGTGTGTCACAGTGGATCAAGAGTTGACCTCAAAGCCAGGAAGATCTGAATTCAAGTCCCTCTTCTGACACGTAGTGACTGCATGACTCTGAACTTCTTAATGCTATAGTCAGCCCTCTAAAACTATAAATTCCAGAGAATGTGTCTAATTATATTGGTAGAAGGAGTTTACGCATCCAAGAATTCTCTGTACCAGTGAAATCAGAGTAGTACCAGTCCCTATCCCTATGAGAAAAGCATTATTCTAGGCACCAAATATACAAAGGGAAAAAACAAAGCGGTCTCTGCCAATCTGGTGCTTATATTCTCCTGTACTTCAGCTCCCATTTTCTCTGTACAGCACATAGAAGTTTACCGGGGGTATGGGGAAGAGCACTTACTAGAAGAAGCAGAAAAGGCTTCACAGAGAAGGTGGTGCTTGAGGTGAACCTTAAAAGAAGTCAGGGATGCAAAGAGTCAGAGTTCAAGAGGAAGTACTTAAATACCATCTGTATGCCGATGATTCTCAAATCTACCTGTCCTTCCTCAGCCTCTCTGCTGACCACCAATCTTGAATCTCCAACTGCCTTTCAGTATTCCTAAAGCAAACAAAATCCTGCAAGAAGAGATAATGAAAGATACTCCATTTAAAATAACTCTAGACAGTATAAAATACCTGCGAGTACACCTACCAAAACAATCCCAGGAACTATATAAACAAAATTATAGAAGACTTTTTATACAAATAAAACCAGATTTAAATAATTAGAAAAGTATTAACTGTGCATGGATAGGCAAGGCCAATATAATAAAAATGACAATTTTACCTAAACTGATTTATAGGTCCAATAGACTTCTTAAAGTCAATATGTCCAAAATAGAACTCATTATCTTTTCCCCAGACTCTCCCCTCCTTCTACCTTCCCTATTACTATACAAAACAACATCATCCTCCCAATCCCTCAGGCTCAAAACCTAGGAATCATCCTGGACTCCTTTCCTTCTCAGCCTCCACATCCAGGTTGTTTCCAAGACTTGTTGATTTCACCTTTGCAACCTATCTCAAAGATGCCCCCTTCTCTCTGCTGACACTGCCACCTCTCTAGTACAGGTCCTCATCACTTCATATTCAGATTATTGCAGTAGTCTGCTAATAGGTCTGCCTGTCTCAAGTCTCTCCTCACTCAAAGACAAAGGTCTTATCATGTTACCCCTCCTCAATAAACTCCAGTGGCTTCTTATTGCCCCCAGGACCAGATAAAAATGCTCTGTTTAGTCCTTCAAAACCTAGCCCCCTCCTACCTTTCCAGTCTTCTTATACCTTACTCCTTGACTTCTACTCTTTAATCCAGTAATACTGGCCTCCTCAACGTTCCAAGAAAAAACACTCCATTTCCTGGTTCCAGGCATTCTCTGTGGTTCCTCCATACCTGGAAAGCTCTCCCTCCTCTGTGCTGACTATACCTCCCTGGTTTCTTTCAAGTCCCAACTAAAATCCTGCCTCCTATAGGAAGCCTTCCTTAACACCCTTAACCTCTCTAATGCCTTGTCTCTATAATTATTTCCTGTTTATCCTATGTATAGTCTGCTTCATATATATTTGTTTTCATGTTGCATTCCCCCATTAGATTAAAAGCTCCTTGAGGACAAGAAATGTCTTTTGCTCTTTTTTCTGTATCCCCAACACTTAGCACAGTGTTTGGCACTTAGCAGGTACTTAAAAATACATTGTAGTAGAAAGAGTAGAGCAAGAGACTTGCAATTAAGCAGAGTTGGGAAATGGAATTTCCAAGTTCAGGGAACCAGTAGTAGGCCAATTTGTTGGAATATAAAGTTCATGCAGGTAAGCAATATGAAATAAGTCCAGAAAGGTTGAAGGAAGTCAGATTGTGGAGGGTTTTTAGTGCCAAGGAAGGAAGGAAGGAGGGAGTGAGGGAGGAGGGAGTGAGAGAAGGAAAGGAAGTAGGAAGGAAGCATTCATCAAGTGCCTACTATGTGCCAGGTATGGTAAGCGCTTTATAAATATTATGTCATTTGATCCTCACAACAAACCTTGGTTGGTTGTTGTCCTTCTTTCTTGAAGAGGACCCAAAATGATGTCACTAGGGTAGGGTCAAGTTTAACTGTATCCTGCTGTAGCTGAGCTTGGAATGCTCTACCACAGGGTGGGCACAAATAGTGTGAACATTTGGGGTAGATACTACAACGCAAGTGTTATTATTAGTTATTATCAATTTACAGTTGAGGAAACTGAGAGAAACCTAGGTTAAAAGACTTGATGAGGTTCACACCTAGTAAATATCTGAGACCAGATTTGAACTTAAGTCTATCTGACTCCAGATCCAATGCTCTCCCTACTGTGCCACCCACCTATGGAAAAAAGACAAAGATCCAGGACAAAGCCTTTGGGGGAACCTATGCTTAATGAATGGGAGATGAATGATAATCTAGCTATGGATATCATGTCACACAGGCAGGAGGAGAATGAGAGAGAACAAGGTCATGGCAGGCAAAGTAGAGGAGAGTGTCCAGAAGGAAGGAGGTGGTCAGAAGTGTTTTGAGTTGTAAAGAGATTAAGAAGAATGAAGACTGAGAAAAAATCATTGTATTTAGCAGCTAAGTGATCATCAGTCATCTGGAGAGAGTAGTTTTAATAAAGTAGTTCGGATTAGAAGCTAGATATCCATGGTTTGAGAAGTGTATAGGGGAGGGTTCAGAAAAGGAGAGTGGAGGAAATGGAGGAAATGAAATAAATAAATTCAGTCAAAATGGTCAAACTAGTTTTACATATAAGTACAACTCCATCTTCTCACCTTCCTCTACCAGTACTTGTATAGATCTCTTTCCAAAGCGGAGGTAAGAGACCTATACCATAAGACAGCTTCATTCCATTCTTTCCTTTACATAATCTTTCCAAAACCTGCCATGGTTCACATATATATATATATATATATATATATATATATATATATATATATATATATATATATATATATATATATATATATATATATATATATATATATATATATATATGTATATATATATATATATATACATATGTATGTATGTATATATATATATACATATGTATGTATGTATGTATATGTATATGCTTTGTCTAGAATATAAAAATAAATAAAACTGAGAGGGCAGGATCAGATCCATAAATTTCAACTTACTGAGCTTGCTATTGAACAAAGTTCAATAGCCTAAATGTGGTTCCCACTTTTGTGCTACAAATAAATGACCATAACATCCCATCACTTACCATATGCAATACATCTATGCCAACACATCTCTTCAGAAGAAAATGGTAGGTCCAAGGGCACCAAAAGATGACAAATGGAAAGTCAAGTAACCACTGATTACTGTCCATACATCATGACTCTGCTGGAGGGGGTAGTGGAGTAGAGATGGTAAAGGCTATGTACAAGGTATGCTCACTACCCATCCAAGAAAAGTAACTCCTATGGCTCTTCCAGAACTGGGTTAGCTCAGGCATTCTCTGGAGTAGTGCTCTTGAGCAGAATTAGGCTCGCTGTACAACCTATTGCGCATGCACACCTTCCCTTCTGACCTCTGTAAGACCTCTCTCCCAGCAACACCTCCTCTCTACCTTCTCCAATGGAAACAAACCTCCTAGGCTTTCTCTCTCAGGTTTCTTCCCAAATCCTAGTGCATTTATTAAGTACCTACTGTATGCACAACACTGAATTAGGCTCTGGAGATTAAAGAAAAAAACTGAAACATTCCCTGGCCTCAAGAAACTTAAATTCTAGGGGAGGTGATGGAAAAGGGAACTAACAACTGGGGGACCAGGAAAAGACTCATACAGGAAATGCTACCTGAGCTGTGCTCTGAAGGAAATTAGGGATTTTAATAGGTGAAGGTAAGAAAGATCCATGTTTCAAATACCAGAGTGGGGAGAGAGAAAGGATGACCACATGTCCTAAGGTACAAAGGAAAGAGACAGAATACCATGTACAGGAAGCAGGACACTTTGGTTGGAATGGAGAATGTATGATGGGAAATAAGGCTAGAAAGGAAAATGTGTGCCTTATTGTGGATAGTTTTAAATGCCAGGCAGTGAATTTTATATTTTATCCTAGAGTCAATAGGAAGTCACTGAAGATTTTTGAATAGGAAAATGATCTGTTTTAGAAATATCAGTTTGGCAGTCTGGCAGTTGAGGTTGGATTGGAGAGTGCAGAAGTTAGAAGTAGGGAAAGCAGTTAGGAAGCTATTATAATAATACATATAGGAGGCAATGAGGGTGTGAACTAAGCAGGAAGCTGTATGAATGGATAGAAGGGGAAAGATGCCAGAGGTGTTGTGGGCATGCACAAGACTTGGCAACTAATTGGCTGTGCAGGTTCAAAGAAAGGGAGGAGTCAAGGACAAGTCAAAAATTGAGAGCCTGGGTGACTGGAAGGATGGTCATGTCCTTAAAATTCATCTAGGGGAAGATGTCTAGAAAACAATTGGTAATTCAGGACTGGAGTACAGAAGAGAGGTTAAGCTTGGATCATATGCATGCATTGATTTCGGGCCAGATATCCTGTATGTATCTTATCTTATTTGTGCATAGCTGTTTGCATATTGTCTTCTCCGTTAGACTGTGAGTTCCTAGAAAGCAGGAATTGTCTTGCCTTGTCCCCCCACTGTTTGGCACAGTCCCTGGCACATAGGGGATACTTAAACAATGTTTATTGGCTGATTGCGCCTATGAGGGCTGGATATGCAGACCTGAGAGTCAACTGAATAAAATAACAACTGAACTTATAAGATTTCCTAAGATCACCAAGGGAGAGAATGAGGAAATAGAAGAAAAGTGGGTTCAAGCCAGAGCCTGAGGCTGCCCTAGACTGACCAGGCCTTAGTGGGTGGGAAAGGGATGATGATTCAGCAAAGACTGGGAAGGAATAGTTAGACAAGTACCAGGAGAACCAAGAAAAAGCAGTGTCATGGAAGTTAAGGGGAGAGAGAGTGTCCAGGAGGAGGGGGTGGTTGACAATGTCAAAACCGCTCAAGAAAAACGAGTGCTTCCAGATTAGGAGGCTAGAAGGCAGTGGTTCTGGTGCATTTCCACATCAACAAATCTCAAAGCAGAAAGAAAGTCATTTTCTTTCAGTTTCAATGAACCTGCTTTCTGGCTCTCCCTCAGTCAGATTCAATGTGTTCTTCAGATTTTCATGGAATTTGCCATAAATAATAATAACTCATATTTCCATAGTCCTTTAAGGGTTTCAAGTACTTTACTCATAACCCTTTGAAGTAGATAGTCCAAGTATGATCCCCATTTTATAAATGAAAACACTGAGGCTCTGAAATGTTAAGTGACTTGTCCAGTCACACACTATTAAATGCCAAAACCAGGACTCAAATTTAGGTCACCTGAATTCAAGACTTCACCACTCCCTAACTCTGCTATTTTTTTCCCTTTTTTGTGTATCTCCATTGTTTAGCACAGTGCCAGGCACATAGTAGGCACTTAATAAATGTTTACCAACTGTTTGATGACATACCAGATTCTGTGCTAAGTTCTGGGCATATAACAACAACCAAACATAAGTCAGTCAGTCAACAAGCATTTCTTAAGGCCTTCAGCATGCAATAACTCATTGAAAAAGAAAGATTCCATATAGACCAACATATTTATATCAGCACTTTTTGTAGTAGAAAACAAAGTAGATGCCCATCAGTGGGAGAAAACAACTGTAGTACCTGAATGTAATGGAAGATTACTGTGCTGTAAGAAACAATGAACATAATGAATACACAAGAACCCTAGGAAGACTTACATGAACTGATGCAGAGTGAAGTAAGCAGAACCAGGAAAACAATACACAGAGTGACTCCAACAATGTAAATTAAAAGAACAACCACTACAAAACAATCCCAGATAATATGTATAATTGATATCAAGTTGCTTGCTATCTCAGTAGTTGGGAGAGTAGCGAGAGAGAGGGAAACAATTTGGAAAGGAAAATTTGAAAACAATGTTAAAATAAGTAAATTTAATCAATAAAAAAAGGAGAATGAATGGCTGCTTCCTTCTTCTCCCTGCACAAAATGCTGCTCTGGTTTTAGGACCATTAGAAATTATCTTTTTCTCCCTCTTCCTACACTTCATTTCCCATTTTCTATTTGGCTGAAGGCACTTTCTCTCTGCGTAAAAGAAAAGATTGAAACTCTTGGAAGTGCCTATAATGGTGCCACCTTAAGAGTCCAAGCTGGGTTCCTGGAAAGTTTGGAGTATTTATCTCACTTACCTTTGAAGTATAAGATGTGTTCTTCATGGTCAAACATTGATGGGGCCTTACTGGCTACAAGGCTGTTTAAGAGTTCTGAATGCTCTATTCAAGGCCAACCCCAAGCATAACTGTGAAGTGAACAAGCTTTGTCTTTTGGTGAGGACCACCATCTCACTACACTAAACTTCCTTTTCAGGATATTCTCCTCCACAGTCACTTTCCTTCTCAGTTTTCTCATTTATAAAGTGAGAGGGTTGAACTCAGTGGCTTCTAAGATCCCTTAACAAATCCAAATCTATGATACAATGATCTTCAGATCCTGATTTCAGATGATCAGTGCCTCTCAAATGTCTCTCCAGTTGCCCTACTTTTGGAGCTTTAAAAGTACATCTGCATTCTCTCACGACGAAAAATGCTATCTACCTCGAGAAAGAGAACTGATTAATTCTGAGTGCAGATTGAAGATATTTTTTTGCATCTCTATTTTTCTGCCTTTTTTTCCCAGCTTGACTACTGTGGAAATATGTTTTCTATGACCTCATACATATAATGAGTATCATTTTTCTTGCCTTCTCAATGGTTGTGGGTAGGGTTGGAAGTAAGGAGAGAATTTGGAACTAAAAATAAAAATTTAAAGAGAAAAGTATGTCTGTCCTCCCCCGTCAAAACACCCATTTCCTCAATACTTTCCTTTCTACCTGTTGATGTAATACTCATTTTAAGATTCTATTTTGTGACCAATGACCACATGCTCTGAGTTAACTTAAATTGAGGTCAGTCTTGGGGATTTCTCAAAAAATCATGTGTCTTAGATTTGTCTCATCTTCAAAGAAAGTCTAGTCTGGGAGCCTCAGAATATAATTCCTGGTTAGATTGGTGGTTAAAAAAAGGCCTCAACTTTGAGAGTCACCATGGCTCAGTACAAAACATTGAAGATTTGGAGTCAAAAGCCCTGGGTTCAAGTTTCAGGTCAGCTCCTTACTAACTGAGAGATCTTGGGTAAATCACTTGACCTCTCTGGCTCTCAATTTTCTTAAAGTAAAATGAAAAATTTGAATCTAGTGACCTTCAAGGTCCCCACAAGCTCTAAATCCATAGTCTTTGAACATCTGTTCAAGCACTCTAGATTACAAGACATGTTAGGTACAAGACAACCTTTATTTAATCTCAAAAAGAATGTAGAAATCAAATAATTCAGCAGAAACCCATCAGAATAATGCTCCCACCTTTCTAGTGAATCCATTCTCCATCTGTCTCCCTACCGGAGACCCATCTATTCCTCTAGATCTCATGGTGCCACCTTTTGATTTGAACTTTTCTCAGAAAGAAAACAAACTTGCTAGAGAAAAAAAACCTCCTCCTCCAAAAAAAACCCACCAAAACTCCAGTGAGTCCCACTTACACTACATAGACTGATATAAGCTCCAGACTTATGGCAGTACCCTATGGTCTTATACTTTCTCTAAAAGGTTGCTTCCAATGCTAGCTGGCTCAGCGAATACAGTGCTGAGACTGAGTTCAAATCTGGCCTCAGACATGTACTAACTCTGTGACCCTGGGCAAGTCATTTAACCCTGTTTCCTCAGTTTCCTCATCTGTAAAAGGAGCTGGAGAAGGAAACAGCAAACTATTCTAGTATCTTTGCCAGGAAAACCCCAAATGGGATCACAAAGAGTCAGACACGAATGAACAACAGAGCCAATCTTTCTGTCATCTGACCTCCATGTTTAAACAATTCCCAGGAGAAACTGAGAACAAGTTCTAAATGTTTGCTCCTCTATATGAAGATTCATTCTCCAAGAGGCTAACGTTGCCCTTCTCATTCTATAAGTCTGTATCCTAGAAGTCTCAGGAAGGGTTTCTCTCTGAGATTGTTTTCTATCTGTACTGTATATATAAGATCTGTATATATCTTATATATACCACAGTTGTTTGAATATCATCTCCCCCATTTAAATGTGAGCTCTTTAAGGACCTTGTTTTTAAACTTTCTATGTACTCCCAATGTTTTGTACATGTCTCGATTCACAGGAAGTACTTAATAAATGCTCACTGACTGACTGGAGCTTATTGTGCTTATTTTATATAGAATAGAACCTCTTCAGAAATACAGAAGAATATTTCAAAGAAAACCAAAGCTTTATCCATAGATTTCACCTACACTTATTTCTTTACTTGGGGAAGTACGGGATCTCCCAAATGGGAATTTTGCCTTTGGGATTGCATCCAACCACAGCAAAGCCTTCATAAATTGTAGAGTAGAGTGGAGTGTTTATATAAGCAAGTGTTGATAGGGCTCCCAATGAGTGGGTATTCACCGGGAGTTATATAAGTGATTTATTCAAATCCTGTTTGACTCACGAAAATGACTTACAAAAAAATTTTGCCAATGAGAATGACTAGTCATAGTATAACTTATTTCAGGAGCAGTTGCATTTCCCTTCCCCCAAATCTGGAGATTTAAGCTATCTAGAAACCTAAATGAAAGATTTCCATGGTAGGATTTTATACAGTTAAGGAAGCAGATAATGAGAAATATTTTTCCATGGAGATGGGGGGGCAGGACTTTCACGGTACCCCTCATATTACATCATATGACTAGCTACCTACATATAACACCAGATTTGGCAATATTTACTTTGGCCTCATTACTTTCTCACTGTGAAATTGAACTCATGTTGAATCATCTAAACACAGGATGTGTAATATTTCAATAACAAATAAGGTTCTTGACAGTAGGGACTATTCCCTTTCCTTGTCTTTATAACCCCAGTACTTAATATAGTGCCTTGCACATAATAGGAACTGAATAAACAAAGAATTAAAGTGAACTTGGTATATGGAAAAAGTTATAGACTTGAGTCAAGTACTGGGTTCAAATCCTGAAATTGACTCTTAAGTACTTTTGTGACTTTGGGCAGGTCATTTCACCTTTCCTATCTAGATGGCACTCAAAGTAACTACTTCATGGGGTTATTGTGAGGGATGTACTTTTCAGGGTCATAGGCTATTGAAATATGAGGCTGAGTTAATTTTTATTAATTATTAATGTTAATTTTTATTGTAAGTCACTCTCAAGGTTATGCTGTTGTTCAGTCATATGACCCCATTTTGGGGTTTTCTGGGCAAAGATACCAGAGTAGCTTAGTGTTTCCTTCTCCAGTTAATTTTATTGATTGAAGCAAACAGGGTTAAGTGACTTGTCTACTAAGTGTCTGAGGCTGAATTTGAACTCAGGAAGATGAGTCTTCTTTACTCCAAGTTCAGTGATCTATCTACCAAGGTGACCCCTTGAGATTATAGCTGAATTCATTTAACACAGTCTTGTCCCAGGTTATAACATAACTTTGTTCATGGGACCACGAGTTTGTTTTATTGTAGATTTTTTTTTGACAACTGTATTTAAATATAATTGGTTTCCTTTATAGGGAGAAGAAAAGGGGGAAGCCATTTATTGAGTGCCTACTATGTGCCAAGCACCATATTAACTAAGCACTTCACAAACATTATCTCATTAAATCCTCATAATTTCCCTGGAAAGTAGGTGCTATTAAGATCCCCATTTTATAATCGAGGAAAGGAAGCAGAGAGCAGTAAAATGACTAGCCCAAGGTCACACAGTGTCTGAGCCTGAATTTTAACTCAAGTCTTCCGAATGCCAGACCCACCATTCTATCCACCATGCCACCTAGCTGCTGCCTTTGCAATATTAAATGTTTTATTTTATGCTTTTAAAAGCATTTCTCTATTAAGAGTCCTTACATGAGCTTTGCCAGGCTGCCAAGGAGTCCATGACACACAAGAAAAGGTTAAGAACCCCTTCTCTAGTGAGAAGGTTTCCACTAAAATTAGTAGTGCACAAATTAGAGGATGCATAGTCAGAAGGGACTTTGAAGAACATGTACCCCCAAACCCCTCATTTTGCAAATGAGGACACTGAAGGTTGAGAGCCTTGCCTAAAGTAGTAAGCAAGAGAGAAGACTTTCAAACCCAGGGCATTTGAATCCAAATTCAGTTCTCTCCCCATTGTTTGAATGTGTTTCTATGAGCTCTTTTCCCCTAAGCATCCCAAGTTCCTCTTGGTGAGATGCCCTTCCTAGAAGCCACTGGGCATGGGAGCCCTTTCTAATTCATCCCAGTTTGTTTTATCACTGGATAATGTGCTGGATTTCTTAATTAAATTTAGTTCTTTGGGAGCTGTTTCTGTAGGTGTTATAAATAATAGAATGGAGTCTGCATCCAGAATTATAAAAATTAATTTCCCCTGCCTGGCATACCGTGCTGTTATTATTCAGTCATTTTTTATGGCCAGTACAGTGCCCAAGGAGGGACCCAGCACAAGGGAACTAAGGCTGTGTCTTTGCCACAGTAACAGAAGGATTCTAAGAATAATAGTAGTAATGGCTGCCATTTATGTGGAGGATTGCAAAGTGCTCTGAGTACAGCCTCCTTGGATTCTCGCAACTGCTCTGTGAGATAAGCTTTTAAAAAAAAAAAAAATAGGACGCATGATTTCATTAGCATAGGTAACTCCCAGTGAGGAAACTCTCTCTACCAAGGCAGGTCAGCATCATTTCTTCAGTTTTCAAGTCTTACAGTTGCCTGGGCTACTATGACTTACTCATCATATGGCAAGCATATCTGCCCCCAGAATACTGGGACTCAAACCCAGTTCATCCTAATTCTGCTATCACTTCTCTATCCATAACATTACACTAACATTTAGGTAAATATTACTGGGATTATTACTTCCATGTTATAACTGAAGGAACTGAAGCTGAGAAAAATTAAATGCCAAATTCACTAAGAGAGTAATTATCCATGATGGGATTTGGTTCTAGGTCTTTTTGGCTCCAAGGCCGCTTGGCCACGCTTCCTTTCGTTGTTCTTATCCTTTCTTTTTTGACATCATTGATTCAGTTCTTAAATAAATGTAAAAATAAATTTTAAATTAAATAAATTTCTTCTTTTTTAATTGAAAATCTGTTTTCTTTACCTCCCTCCTCACCTCCCCTTCCCCCACACACAACTGAAAACAAACAAAACTCATATGCATAATCAAGCAAAAAAAAAATTTTTTTGCACTGATGATGTCCAAAAATATACATCTTGTTCAGCCCCCTGGGTCCAGCACCTCTCTATCAGGAAATAGATAGCATTCTTCATCCTACCCTAACTTTCAAGAGTGGACAATTCTTCTAACATTACTTTCAAGAGTTTGGCTACCTTCATTAATTAGCAAAACACTTCTATAGTCTCAGGATCATACACTTAAGAGATCAGAGAAATCTTCAAGGTTAACAAAATCATCTTATTTTAAAGCTGGGGAAACTGAGGCCCAGAGAAATTAAATGATTTACCCAAGGTCACACAGGGGGTAAAAGACAGAGCTGGAATCTGAACCAAGGCTCTCTAATGTCTAATCTAGCACTCTTTCCTTTGTATTACAAAGCCTCCCTATGTGTTCTTCCATAGCATATTGAGATTTGAATAAGATATCAATTAAGTTTCTCTCTGAATACAAGAGGGAATATGCCATTGTCAAGTAAAGCACTGCATGCTTATAAAGGAGTATTCGATGTGTCTAATGACTTTCAAATGGTTGGTTGTCTTGCCACATCTGGCAAGGGACAATAGAATAATGCTTACTAAGCCTCCGTGTAGTTCTGTTAGTGTCTTAATGACCTCGGTCCTTGTATACATGTAGTTCTCTCACTCATGTCTCACTAGCTCAGCAAGAGAGTGATACAAACACCTGCAACCATCCAAAGGCAATGGGCATGCATAATGACTTTATGACAGATTACAAAGCAATTTGGTACCTGGGGCAAGTAGCATCAGATGTGGGAAGGAAACTTGGCTCATCTAGGGTACATATAGGACATGAGATTGTACCATGGGATATACTAAAGTTTCTGTCCTTCCACAAGACTATACTCTTGGGACCCTTCCACAGTTCCTGGCTATAGGGGCTGGAGGGAGGGTGGAGGGAGTTAAATATTGATGTTGTTACGATTCAAGCTCAAAGAGGACCAAGGACATCACAAGGGCGGTGCCTTGACTTGCACATAAATTGGATTTAAGTGAGGTAGAGCTGTACGAAGTTGTCAGCCCCTCTCTTTCCTCCAGAGTCACTTAAGTCCAGTGGCAAGACAGAAGTCAAAACAACCGGCTATGACCTGGGATGCAATGCAGCCTGAGACAAAGCTATTAGTTCCCCCTAAATTTGCTGCCCTGGGACAAAGTTCTCATTTCCCTGCCTTAGTTATGGCTTTACTAAACATCTGTGATGAACAAGGATCATTAGGTGGGTAAGAGGACTTTGAATCCTTTAAAGAGAAACAAAAGTCTTATAAAATGACTGTTTCTTTCATTCTTGTATGTTAGATTACTGTTAGTGTAGTCTCTTTCCTTCAAATATACTTTATTCATTTATCTATTATAAGTGATATAAAAGCTCCTTGAGTGTGGAGTTTTTTTGTTTTGTCTTTGCATCCCCAGTACCAAGCACAGTGATTTCTTTGTACATAGAAGGCACTTAATTAATGCTTGTTTAATTAAATTGAATCAGGCAATCTACAAGGCACCAAAAAATTGAAGTTTTGATTGAATACAGTTCTGCCCCTTATTTTCTATAAGTTCAGGAAACTATTAATCTGAGCTTTCCTCTACACTGAAAGCTAGAAAGCCTGATAGGAGTGTCTTGGGGTCTCTCATACCACTTAGGTGGTTGTGACTTTTCAATGGGAAAGGAGGACTTCTGATTTATCAAGACCACTATATTAGAGGAATGAAAACCATTTTTTTTTCCAGGCTAAAAAAAGCAGACGAGTTCTACTGTTCTCCTCAATCTCTCCATCTTGTCCATATTTAGTGAGCAAGAGAATTCAAAAATATCAGAACTCTTGGGAAATTCTCAGGGAAAGAATTTATTTTGGTTCAGCATAATGAAGCCCCACTTGGGGCTTTTTATGCTAAGATTAAGGATCTCCTTTCCTTTTTAAAATTTTTCCTTCCTTTAAAGGGATCATGGGCAGCTGTTAGGACTTGGTGTCAAAAGTCAAATGACCCATTAGCCTCTTTGCCATTTATTTTTCCCATATGCATCCTAATAAAAGGAAATAAAAAATCATAAAGCAGTGAAAATAATACCAACATGACCCTGGAAAATGAATGGGTTCTATTTCTAGAGCTCCTTATACCAGGGTAATGATGATAGAGGGTGATCTTGTATAAACTATAGCATGTAAATGCAAGAGACTAAGGGAGTAAATTTATAGAAAACAATTATACAGAAAACAAGCCATCAATATGTCCTTCTTCCCCCATCTCATGGCAAACATATTCAATCTAATTCCACAAAGTTTTATTAATCACCTACTATGTGCAAAATGAGAAGCTGCATTGAAAGATAGTCTGAAAGCCAACAGAAAACTGACTTTGGAATCTGGAAGACCTGAATTCAAGAACTGCCTCTGTCACATGCTGTTTGTATGACCTTAGTCATGTCCTTTTACCTTTCTCACTCCAACTATAAATTTTAGATCAGGGGCTGCTCTGCATTGATAGAAGTTTTCTTCCTAGGAGTCTGCTATAAGAATGAAATCTTAAGTCAGGCTCAGAAAATAATGGGTAATGTACTATGGCAAGTGCTGGAGATAAAAAAGATGGCCAGAAATTTTCCCTGATCTGAAAAAGCCTACAATCTCATCAGCAAGTGAACAAAGGCAAAGTGAGGTAACTGCTAAGGAAAAGCCCAGGGAAAATATCAGCAGAATCTTGTATTTGACTTGTACCTGGGGGTATCATGTAAGGCTTCATGACAGAAGTAGCACCTAAATTGGACCCTGAAGGCAAGGAGAAACTTCAGTAGATGAGAATGGGAAGTGAGGTGGGGAATCTTTTCAAAAGAATATGAGAACACTATCAGAAAAAGGAAAGAGAAAACAGTGAAAGAAGGAAAGACCACGTAGTCCAATTCAGTTGAAAAAGAATAAATGTGACTTGGGTATATGTGAAGGGCATGACAATGAAATCATCCTTACTCTAGCTACCTCTTTGGACAACCCCTCCCAACTCATATTCGTAGGCCAAATCCAGCAATTGAGATGACTACCCTTAAGTTTCAGGATAGATTATGGGTCCACACTCCTAACACTATAACTCAGAATCTGTAGCATGAGCAGCAACCACACCCAGAGAAAACCATCTCAGCAGACAGGCTAAACCAAGTTAAGGGTAACTGACAGGCCTCAAACCCATTGGTGTGTTAGGGGAATGTCTACCCCCAAGCATGTGAAGACTTCCCCCAGAAGAAGGATCGATGAGAATAGTTTGTTCTCATGAAGGCCGTTGAGCACCTGCTGGGGAGCATGTAGAACTTGCTTAGACATCAAAGAAGCCAAGGTCATCCACTGCACCCTGGGGCCATCACTCATTGTTTTGACTTCTGTCCTGTCACTGGATTTCCATGACTCATGAAAAAAGAGTGAGGTTGACAGCTTTGTACAACTCTGACCCACTTAAATCTAATTCACACTCAAATCAAGACATCACCTTGTGATGTCGTCAGTCCTCTTGAAACTGAAGGACAAATAGCTATAGGTCGGGAGCCCCCAGTAATCAACTTACCTTTACTAGTCAACCAGTAGACATAATTGTCTCAAAGAAAAGACATCTACTAAAATGAAAGTAGTAAGAATTATAGTTACAAAACATTTTCCTCCACAAATCTGGGGCACACTTTCTCACCAATGCACAAGGCACTTTTGAGAAGAATGAACACAAACAGAATCAATGGTGGTGAGATATCTTTAGGAAACGTATGATCAAGGCAACTCATATCTCTGGCACTGTCAATTCCTGATTTTCCCTTATTTTAGAGTCTTCATACTGCTTTCCTTATCATAGCATCTCTGCTAAATGGGTTGATCAGCTAGGTTCCCTGAATCTGTGACTCTCCATGGCTCTGCTCTCACATGCCAGGACTACTTCTCCCTTGAATCGATAGTCAGCTCTCTTCTCTTTGTTGGAAGTCATGTTCCTTGAAGCTACTTCCTATCCTGACTCTTTGTATCTATCTCTCTTTGCTCCTTGATAGAAACTGTACTTCCTCCTAGGAGAATAGCTCTACAACAAAATCCATGACTCTCTCTCTCTCTCTCTCTCTCTCTCTCTCTCTCTCTCTCTCTCTCTCTCTCTCTCTCTCTCTTTCTCCCTCTCTCTCTCTTTCTCCATCTCTCCCTCTCTCTTTCTCCCTCTATCTCTCCATCTTTCCCTCTCTCTCTCATTGCTCTCTGAAAAAAATCACGTCACCCTCCACAAAAGTTGATCTCTACCTGCCCAAATGTGCCTAGACTTGAATTCCTCACAAAATTAGGAGGCTAGAGTTTTAAGAGACATCTAGAACATGGCCAATCTATTCCCAACCAATGACCAGCTACCTTTATAATTATTTCAGAGAATAAACAAAAATAAAAAACTTTTTCATACTTTGTAAAGGGACAAGAGAGCCAGACATGTACTTTGTTAGTATAGTAGGACCTCCTTAACTCTGTTCTTCTGTTCCTTATTTTCTATAATTATAATAATTAGCTGGGGTTTAGGGGGGTCGACTTGGAAAACCAAATCTAATTCTGGAAAGGATATGACAATTTACTCTTCTCTGGCTTTACTTATAATCCCTGTAGCTATCAAGATGGCATCTCCCTTTCTTGACCTCTATTACTCAGTGTGTATCCAGGCAAGTAGGTGACTCCACAGATAGGATACTGGGTCTGGAGTTAAGAAGAACTGGTATTCAAATCTAGTCTCAGACACTTACTAGCTGTGTTATCCCAAGCAAGTCAATCAAATAATCAGCAAGCATTTATTAAGTGCCTACTATATGCCAGGCACTCTTCTAAGCACTACGATAGGAAAGGAGGCAAAGAATAGTCTCTACCCTTAAGAAGCTTATAATCTAATAGGGGAGACAAGATGCAAACAAATATACATAAAACAGCCTATATACAGAATAAATAGGAGATAACTGACAGAAGAAAAGCACTAGAATTAAGAGGGGTTAGAGAAGGCTTCCTGTAGAAGGTAGGATTTCAGTTGAGACTTAAAGAAAGCCAGGTTGGTCAGAAGTTAGAGCAGAGGAAGGGAAAGTATTAGAGGCATGGAGGTCAGTCAGAAAAAAAGGGCAGAAGTCAATCGATGGGGTATTTTACTCATGAAACAAATAGGAGATCAGTGTTACTGGATCACTCAAAATCTGCCTCAGTTTCCTCATCTGTAAAATGAAGATCATGACAGCTACATCCCAAAATTGTTGTGAGAATCAAGTAAGATTATATTTGTGAAGTGCTTTGTAAAACTTAAAGGGTTTGCTATTACCATGCTAAATATTATCAGCTTTAAAATGTGAATTTATGTATTTGCAGAGACTCTCTCACTTTTGTTTTTGAATCCCCAGTGCCTAGTACATAGTAGTTACTTAATAATTGTTTGTTGGAAGGACATGAGTCTGAAAAGGAGCCAGATTGTAGAGAGTCTTCAATTCCAGGAACAGGAGGCAATTCAACAGATCTGGGGAAGGCACTGAAAGTTTCTGAGTAATCAAATGGTGTGATCAAAGGGCATTAGGAAGGTGAGCCTTAATTTCTATAACCAGAGAAAAATCAGGAAATAATGGGGAGAAAAACATGTTAAAAAAAAGTTTAACCTAAGAAACATTGGTCTTAGAGAATCATAAAATTAGTCATAAACTCCTAGAGCAAGAAGGGTACTTGGAACACATTTATTTAGTAGTTCAAGGTCCTGCAAAGCTCTTCACATGCATTATCTCATTTGATTTTGACAAAATCTTATGAAGCAGGTGCCATTATTATCTATGTTTTGCAGGTAGAGCTCAGAGAAGTTGTGACTTGCCCACAGTCACACAACTAACAGGGTCTGGGGCAGACTCTATATTCAGCTCTCTGAACAAAATGCTCAACACTGCCTCTACTTTAAATGCTCCTGATGACTTTACAGATGAGGAAACTGAGGCCCCCAGAGAGGAAGCAATGTTCACAAGCACAACACAGCAAGCTAAAAACAGGATCTGCTGTCTCACAGAGCCCGTATTATTTCTAGTGCCATTCACTCTATAAGGAGAACAAACAGGGTTTTGGCCAAGTATTCTATTAAGCTAAAATGAAATTAAATCACAGAATTAAGAGAGACCTTAGCCATCTATTCCAACACATACATGAATAATAATTCCCTCTACAACATATCCAACAACTGGTCATCTGACCTTTGCTGAAACACCTGTAATAAGAAGTAAACCACTACTTCCACCTCATTCCACTTGTGGATAGCTCTAATCTATTTTTTTTTCCAATTAGATATAAAGACAATTTTAACATTAATTTTTTTTTATTTTAAGTTCCAAATCTCTTCCCTTCCCCCTTCTCTTTCACCCCTCTCCACTCCCTAAGACAAGAAGCAATTTGATATAGGTTATATGTGTACCATCATGTAAAACATTTCCATAGTAGTCATGTTATGAATGAGAAAAATGGACCAAAAGAGAAAACCACACACAAACAAAAAATGAAAATAGCTGCTTTGATCGGGATAGTCCTAGTCTTTAAGAAATTTTCCCTTACATTGAGCCTAAATTCACATCTTTGTAACTTCTATCCATTATTTCTGGTTCTGTCCTCCAGGACCAAACAGATCTTTTTTTTTTTTTATCTTTCTTCAATAAAATAGCTCTTTAAATCCTAAAAGGCAAATCTCGTTCTCCATTACTTCCTTCTTAAGTCTTCTCTTTTCCCGTCTGAATACCCCCAGTTTCTTCAAATGTTCCTCACAAGGCAAGATTTTGAGACACTTGTCCTCCTTCAAACTCTCAAGAGCAGTAGTATCAATTTCAAATAGAAACAGATCCCTGCTGACTGCATATTGACTTAGAAAAACACAAATTAACATTATCTATGTTATATTTTATTTATATATCAAAATAATTGATATATATTATATGTCTATAATATTTTAATTTATTTTTATTAAACATTTTCCAATTATATTTTAATCTGGTTGGGGCTACCTTCAGGAGACCACAAGCAGGAGCTGCGAGTTTAGCACCTCTGCTCTAGGACACCGTGGAGATTTCAAGAAGTAAAACTCAATGAGGATAAATGTCAAATCTTACACTTGAATACAAAAAATTCAATTTCACAATTAAGGCATGGTTAGACAGTAATTTTTCTGGAAAAATGAGAGAGCTTTTAGGGGACTGCAAGTTCAACAATGTGGTGTGGCAGCCCTAAAAAACTTATTCTATCTTTAGCTGAATTAAGAGAAGCATTGTTTTCCATAATGAGGAGACAATAATACTGTCTTACTCTCTTTGGTTTGAACTCTATCTGGAATCTTGTGTTTCGTTCTGGGTGCCATGGTTTATGAAAAAATTGATAAATAAAAGTGAAAAAGAGTAAAGGAACAGGATAGGAAAGGACATTGAATCCATTTTATGTGAGGAATATGACATGTTTAGCCTAGAGAAGAGGAGATTCAGGAAGGACATGATAGTTGTCCTTGAAGTTGTTGAAAGACTGTCTCCTTTGGCAAAGGGAAGAACTAGGAGCACTTGGAGAGAGCTGCAAAGAAGCCAACTTAGGCTTGATAGTAGGAAAGACATTTTTACAATTAGAAATGTATAAAAGGAAAATAGGCTACCTTGAGAGGAATTGGAGGCCTTCAAGCAAAGGCAGCGTGACCATGATAGGCTTGTGAACAAAGTGTCTTGAGGGTGCTTAAACGCAGTCTAATGTGTCCCCCAAAATTGGTATTTTCCATCTTATTTTTTGGTTTTAATTTTTCTTTTTTGAAGTTTATTTTTTTCAAATCCATATATTCCACCTCCCAAACCTCATAGTCCAACAGAACAAATTCCCTTATTGACTATATACAAAAAAGAGTGTGCGTGCGTGCGTGCGTGCATGCGTGCATGTGTGTGTGTGTGTGTGTGTGTGTGTGTGCCTGATTCTGTATTCTCAATCCATCACCTCTCAGGAGGTGGAAAGCATGATTTATCATTGGTCCTTTAAAACAGTGGTGTCAAACTCAAATAGAAGCAGGGCTGCTAAGCTGTACAAAAGGATCTCTGTAGGATACATAAGGACTTAGTTTTAAAACGCAATGTTATCTATGTTTTATTGTATTTTAAAAAAATATTTCCAGGTATATTTCTATCTGGTTCAGACCACATTTCAGAATGCCACATCACACATTTGACATCTCTGCTCTAGAATCAAGGATGATCACAGCCCTCAGCTTGCAAAGTTGTTTATCCTTACAGTATTATTATTACCATATAAGATTCTTCCTCAGTGTGTAAAAGTCTTCAAAACTGTGCTTTTTATAATATTGATTTTATAGTATAAATTTTTCTTCTGTTTCTGCTTACTTCACTCTGCATCAGTTCATATGTCTGTCTATGACTTATTGAAAACATCTATTTCCTCATTTCTAATAGCGTACTAGTGTCCTCATTTTCCTATACCACAATTTGTTCAGCCATTCCCCAAATTATGGGCCTCTCCTCAGTTTCTGGGGGGTTTTGTCACCGCACGAAAAATTGCTGTAATTATTTTTATATACATAGAACCTTTTCTTCTTTCCTTGATCCCTTTGGGGTCTAGGCCTAGAAAATCGTATAGCTGGGTCAAAGGGCACACAATGTTTATTAACTTTTTGAAAAGAATTCAAAATTGCTCTCCAGAATGTTTGTATTCATTCACAGTTCTACCAACTATTGTGATTTGTGGGGAAGGAACAATGTTGCCAATCTAATGGGTATGAGGTTGCACCTCAGAATTAATTGTTTTGATTTATTTTTCTCTAATTAGAAATGAATTTATGTGGCAATAGAAAACTTGGGTTATTTTTCTTGAATATTTCCTGTTCATACCCTTGACCACTGATCAATTGAGAAATGGGCATTCTTCTTAAAAATTTGAATCAGTTTTTTATATATCTTGGAAATGAAATCTTTGTCAGAGAATCTTGCTACAAAGATTTTTTTCTCAGTTAATTGTTTCCCTTATAATCTTCATTTTATTGTGTTTATTTATGCAAAAACTTTCTTTAATTTTATCTAATCAAAATTATCCATTTGTCTTTGGTGATCTTCTTTATCTCCTGCTTGATCATGAATTTTTCTTCTATCCATAAATTCCCACAGGCAATTTTTTCCATGTTTCTCTAATTTGTTTATATATGTTATCTATTTAGAATATATCTTCCATTTAAAATATATCCATTTAAGGTATAACTAGGAATAAGGTATGAGGTTTTGACCAAAATCTAATTTTTTTCATAATGCTGTCCAATTTTTCCAGCAGTTTTTATGAAGTTGTGAGTCACTTTCCCAGTAACTGGCATCATTTTATTTGTCAAATGTTAGGCTACGAGATTTGTTTGCTTCCTATGTCATACATCTAGCCTATTGCATGGATCCATCTCTCTTTTCTAACCAGCACCAAATTATTTTGAAAATTACTGCTTTGTAGTGTAATTTCAGATCTAGAACTTTCAAGTACCTTTCATTCCCATTTTTAGATATTATTTACCTCAATATTCATGACCTTTTTTGCTTCCATATAATTTTTGTTATTATTTTTCTCATCCTATGAAGTAATCCTATGATAATTTGATATGGCATTGTATAAATAAATTCATTTAGACTGAATTGTCATTTTTATTTTATACATTAATTCTATCCATGAAAAATTAATATTTTTCCAATTACTTAGGTGTGCCTTTATTTCTGTAAATAGTGGTTTGTAGTTATATTCTAATATTTCTTAAATGCATCTTAGTGGATAACCTTTCAAGTATTTTATACATTCTGTAGCTGTTTTAAATAGAATCTTTTTCTTCCTCCTGAGTTTTATTAATATTACATGGAAATGCTGATGATCTTTGTGAATATTTTTTTATCCTGAAACTCGGCTGAAGTGATTATTTCAATAATTTTTTATTTGACTCTCTAGGATTCTCTAAGTTTGCCATCATATTACATGCAAAAAGTTATAATTTTGTCTCTTCTTTACCTGTGTTTATTCTTTCAATTTCTTTTTCTTATTGCAATAGCCCACATTTGTAGTACTTCAAATGAAAGTGGTTACAATGGACATCCTTGTTTTAGCCCTGATTTTATTGGAAAGGATTCTTGTTTATCCCTTTTAGGTTTAATTCTTGTTCTTGGTTTTAGATGTATGTTATTTATCATTTTAAGGAAAAAATACATTGTTCCTATGTTTTCTAGTATTTTAAAGGAAAGATATTACATTTTTTTAAAAAGCTTTTTCTGCATCTATTGATATAATCACATGAGTTTTGTTAATATTAATATTACTGAAGCTTATAGCTCTTCTAATATTAAAACAACTCTGCATTCTGGGTATAAATCCAACCTGGTCATAGCATATATTAATCTTGGTGATATGCTGTTTTAGCCTCTGCTAATATTTTATTTAATATTTTTGTATCAGTGTTCATTAGGAATATTGTTCTATAGTTTTCTATTTTTGTTTTGACTCTCCTTACTTTACATATCGAGACTATATCTGATTCATAGAAGGAATTTTGTAGGATCTCTTTTGTGATCTTTATGTAAAAAGGTTATATAATATTGGAATAAATTGTTTTTCAAATGTTTGATAGAATTCCCTTGTGAATCCATCTGGTCCTGGGTTTTTGAAAATATGCGAGGACTTTTTCTGGTAGACTTAGTACTTCATTGCAATGCAAGGACTTAAAAAATTCTCAATGGTCTCTTAAGGCAAAATGGCTTCCACATCCAGAGAAAGAACTATGGAATTCGATCGCAGAATGTAGCAGATCATTTTCTTTTTTATTATGTTTTGGTTTGTTTTATGATTTCTCCCATTCATTTTACTTCTTCTATGCAACATGACTAAGGTGAAAGTGTATTCAATACGAATGTATTTGTAGAACCTGTATAAAATTGTATGCTGTCTCAGGGAGGGAGGGGGAGAAAAGGGAGAGGGAAAGAGAGGGAGGGGAAAAAATCTAAGTTATATGGAAGTGATTGTAGAACACTGAAAACAAATAAATTTTTTTTAAAAAGGTTCATTATTCTCATTCAGTAACTGCCAGAGAGCTATTATATTTAGGTCTTTAAATATTCTACAGAGATCCTTAACATTTAAAAAAAAATTTTGGTTGTATTTGTTGAAGTCTAGAGGTGGTATATTGAGATCTTCACCTGTTATGATTTTGCTGTTTATTCTCTATAATTCAAGGAAATTTTCCATTAAGTAGTTATATGCTATACCATTCCATTTTCACATACTAATTATTAACATTATTTATCCATGGAGGCTTTAATAATGTAGTTTTGTTGCTTATCTTTTAACCATATTTGTATCTTCTGTTACCATGACTGCCAGTCTTGTTTTTTTCAAATTAGATGCTATGCTGCTTTTCAAGTTTAGTTTTTATTTTTTTATTAACTTTAGTTAAGTTTTAGCTAGTTTTAGCTTGATAAAAAATGTCCTTTATGATTGAGTTTTCTGTAAATATCTATCATAAAAATGTATATATATAAATTCTCTAGGTGTATACACTACATATGCCTCTGATGACCATTTGTCAGTTTAGGGGTTGTACCACATGTCCTCTTTGGGCAGGTAGATGGTTCAGGGAACAGAGTATCATCAGGCCTGGAGCTGGGGAGATTCATTTTCCTGAGTTCAAATCTGGCCTCAGATCCTTACTAGCTGTGTGATCCTGGGAAAGTCGCTTAGCCCTACTTGCCTCAGTTCCTCATCTGTAAAATGAGCTGGAGAAGGAAATGGCAAACCATGCCAGTATCTTTGCCAATATAACCCCAAAGAATGTCACAAAGAATCAAACATGATTCAAGCAACTGAACAACAAAGAAGTGTTCTCTGAGGTCCTTTCCAGCTTACAAATCCTATAATTCTTCCTAGTTTATCAACATCCTTCACAAAATGTGCAACCCATAACTGAATACAATACTTCATATATGGCATTGTACAGCAAGACTATTATATCCTTATTCTTGAAAGCTGTGGCTCTCTCAATGCAGCCCAAAATCCAAAACTTTCGTGGCTTGTTAATATGCTGTTTACATGGTGAGCCTGTGGTTCACTAAAACCTATAGATCTTTTCCAGTCAAAATGTGATTAATCCATGCCCCCCTCACCTTATACATGTGAAGCTATTTTTTTGACCCCAGAACTTTTGCTCTTTATTATGAAACAATTCTCTGCAAATCATTTAACTTCTTAGTGCCCTAAGAAATTCTATAAGACAGAAGTTAGTAAACTACATCCAGCAGGTTAAATCCACTTGTTTTCATATGGCTTTTGGGCTAAGAGTGGTTGCCATTTTTGGTCCACTGGCCATAGTTTGCCAAGCCTTGTTCTAATACATGGGTTTCAGAAAAGGTGCCAACCTGCACTGGGAGTTGTCTCACTTGGAAGTTCATTACACAGACAGAAATCACAAATTCTGTTCCTATCTGTTAACACAGAGGCATAGTATGAGCCCATTAGCAAAACTGTCCCCAGAGAAAGATTTACAGTTTTTAGCCACCTCTCCAAAATATCCCAATAAGAAAGAATATTCAGTATGATATAGATGCTTCCATTTGATTAAATGAATTGTGTTATGCAGGTATTTTCCATGTGCTAATTTCAGTCTTCCTAATTAAAGGCTAAATCTCACTATATAAATTCATCATCTGAATTAAGCTTAAACCTAGTAACTAAGATTCCCCAAAAGTGCTTATGGATCCAAGCCTACATCTCCTTTTTCCTAAGGCCTGTCCACACAAAGAAAGCAAAAATGGAAAATTTGAGCCCTAACATTCATCTGAAATATACTGAGAACTGAGTCCAAATGATTTTACTTTTTTGAGTTGGATACTCGAGATAATTGCCTCATCTGTCTACTTTACTACTGTATTTTGTCATTGTAGACCCTGTCTGAATGAAGCGATTGGACATAATAATAATAGTTAACATTTATATATCATTCACAATTCACAATTTGGAAAGGACTTTATTCCTCCTATATCATTTTGATCTTCCCAAGAATCCTGTGAGGTAGAGAGGGTAGGTATTATTAGTGTAGCATCTGGTACAGCCCTCTCTTACATGTGGGACCCTCAGAATGGTTATCCCAGGTTCAAAATACTACGAGTCTGTGAGTCTGCATCCACTCCAAAGGAGAGCTCATAAGCCCCTACTAACATGCTCACTATTTCTCTAGTCAGTTTCCATTATTGATGTTCAGTTGTTTCAGTCATGTCCAACTCTCCATGACCCCATCTGGGGTTTTCTTGGCAAAGATACTGGAGTGGTTTGCCATTTCCTTCTCCAGCTCATTTTACAGATCAGGAAACTGAAGCAAACAGGATTAAGTGACTTGCCCAGAGTCACACAGCTAGAGTCCAGAACTGAATTCAGGAAGATGAGTCTTCCTGACTCCATGTCCAGCACTCTATCCACTGTGCCACTTGGCTGCCCCTCTAGTCAGCAAGAGGACACAATTAGTTCAAAGGTATTTAATGAAACGTCATATTAAGATTTTCAATGGAACATTCTTCCTTAAACCTAGGACACATTCTCCTGCATATATATACATGTCATCAGTATAGTTAACATCCATAGGGATCACAAATGAGAAATGTTTGTACAGAAGCAACTCATACTTCCATGTGTAAGATGACAGTATCTTCTGGGGATTTTATCTCACTGCTCCTCTTGAGGCATCTCTGCTGGAGAAGTCACTCTGCTGGTCCTTCCATGTAGTCTCTGTTGGTATAGTGGTATCCAGCCCATAGGCTCTACTGGTTAAACCATTCTTCTAGCCTCTACTAGTCTCATTGTTAATAGTGGTCTGGCAACTGGTGGGTGGGTATTTTCATGTTTGTTTTTTGCTATTGTATTCTGGGCTCACCTCTTTAAGGCCAGTCAAGCCATCTTAGCTTTAATCTGCTAGGGTATAGTGACTTAAACCTCTCCCTGATTATGGCAAGCTGACAGTTCCTCAATCATAGCTACTACATCCAGTCAAATAACAAAAATCAAGCAAAGAGTCCCCAGACAAAGATTAATTCTTTAGTTTTTCATCCCTATGTCAGAGATCAAAGCTTTCTGTTAAAACTACTCAGCTATTGGTTATATTCTCTCAACATTCTCTGGCCTAATTGCAAATGAACATGAATAAATAAAAGCTAAGCTAAGCAAGCAAGATCATTATTACCTGCTATTGTTTAGTCATGTCTGACTTTATGACCCTGTATGGGGTTTTCCTGGCAAAGATGCTGGAATGGTTTGCCATTTCCTTCTCTGGAAGGCAAACAGAGGTTAAGTACCCAGGATCATACATCTAGTGAGTGTCTAAATTCAGATTTGAGCTTAAGTCGTCTAGATTTAAGGCCCAGTGTTCTATTCACTGAACTACTTTGCTTCCATCTTTCTCTAGCCTGAATTCCCACCATTATTATGCATATTTGTCAGTAGCAAAGCTTGATTGTTTCGGGCCATATTTTAGCCATTGGAAAAATCTCCATCTACCTACATTATGTTTTATAGATGAAGAAAATGAGGGAAAGAAAAGTTAAAGGGTACATTTGCCTAAGGCTGGTAGGTGGCAAAGCTGGAATTCAAACTGAGGTTTTTTGATGGCTGAATAAGGACCCATTCCATTGTACCCATTCCATAATTGGTTCCAAGCTATTTCTTTCTACCAAACCACATCTTCTTGGAAATATTGTTTATAGTTGGAGCTAGAGATAAACAAGCAGATCCCACATTGCAGACCTAAGAAAAGAAAAATTCCTCTCTTCTGGAGTTCCCTTTATTTTACTCTTACCAAGGATGAAAGGACCTTGCTGAGAGTTTTTTCTCCATGACTTAGAATGTAAACAGACTCATGTGCAAGGTCAAAGACAGGAGTATTTGATATGCAATCTTTTTCTATCAAAAAGTACTTAACTTTTGTTCAATATTAACTCACACAATTCTGACTCCCCCACCAAAAAAGGAGTTTTTTTTGCCAGTCACTTGAGACAGCATTTTACTTCTAGTCTACTGAGACAGCCCTATTCAACTGGATCAGCTTGGAGTACAATAGCAATGTTTCAGTTTCTTTCCCTGATTTCACTGTCATTTGGGTAAACTTAGTATTAACGCCTTAGTCAAACAATTGAGTACACCCAATGTCATTGTTCTACCTTAGTTCACCCTTTACAGTCATTGTCTCATGGTCCAGATCTTTTCTGACCTTCCTTAGCCTTCAAAACTTGCCTTTCCGTTCTTTACCTACTCAGTCATTCATTTAAGAAACATTTATTATATGCTTATCATTGGAGACACAAAAATTAAAAAATGACAGTCCCTGACTTTATATAATAAAATATAAGAAGGGAAGAGGACAAAACAGAGATTAAATAAAGTGTTCTTAGAAAATTTGAGGGCCAAAGCGCACTGTAAGTAGAGGTCATCGGGAAAGGTTCCACAGAAAAACTAGAATCTAAACTGAGCCTTGAAGAAAATCTGAAAAGTAGGGATAAGGAAAGAGTGTGTTCCAAGTACAAAGAACTGCCTCAACAAATACACAGAAGCAGAAGGGATGTCAAGTTTGAGAAACAGTGTCCAATTTGACTATTATGTAAAATGCATGGAGAGGAGCAAAATAAAGATAGAATGATTCTTTGGAGCCAGGTTATTGGAGGATCTCAAATGACATGTCTATGACATGTCAAGTCTTCGTTTTGTCCTAGAGGCATTATGGAGCCACTGAAAGCTTGAAAAGCAAGGGAGTGACATGGTCAAAATTGTCTGTGCCTTAGGAAGTTTACTTGGGCACAGATGACAGCTAGATTGAAGAGGGAAGAGATTGGAGCCCAATGTGTTCGTCCTTCATTGCTGAAAAAGACCATGCCATCAGAGAAATGATGACATGACTTGCACTTGACTTTGTTTTGAGTGAGGGAGAGCTGTGCAGGTCACCAGCCTCACTTCTCCTCCAGAGCCATCTGAATCCAGTCACCAGATATTCATCACGATGACTGGAGATGACCCAGGATGAGGCAATTGGGGTTAAGTGACTTGCCCAAGGTCACACAGCTAGTGAGTGTCAAGTGTCTGTGGTGAGATTTGAATTCAGGTCCTCCTGACTCCTGCACTCGTGCTCTATCTACACCCCTGAGCTGCCCCTAGAGGCCAGTACTTCAAATATATAAAGCTCCTGGGCTTTGTACAGAGGTAGACTATTTTATGGTCTGTTTTGTTTTGCTTTTTAACTATCAGTTCCTTCAACTTCCGTCTTCAGGTAATAGCTTCCTTTTCCCAAGTCACAACTAGTAGTTCAGAATTTATTATCTCATAAATCTAGATGGAGTTATAAGAAAGCAAAAGAGAGACATTGAATATGTTTGAGCAGAAGAGTGACATGCTCAGCTCCATGGACAGTTCAGGCCTGAAATATTGTCACAACAGGAGTGGACATGCGATTTCTGAAGTCCTTTGAAAGGCATGCTACTCAGTCTTCAGTTCAAATGAAACAAGGCTCAGGATCCCCAAGGCCAGCAGCCTGGCTGCCCTCTGCCTTTCGATCTCAGCTCCCTGGTGTTCTTGCACAAAGCTGTGTTTGTGTAGCCTGCCATTTGTACCAGAGAACTCCAGAATGGAACGATATCCTGAGCAGATTGTGTACTGGTCTTCTTGGCCGAGGTGGGCCAGGAGGAGGATAGCTGTGAGCAAGCAGGCTGAAGCTTTGTGGGTTAGCCACATTCTGACTAGATCAGAGGCAACTCCCACCTAGCATGTATCCTTGTGAACTTTGGAGATATCTGCAGGGATAGCAGCCCATAGCCATCACCCAGAAAGGTCAGACTGTCCCCAAAGATACCTTATCAGGTCCCTTCGCATTTTCCTTGGTGTTTGTGAATGTTGTTCTATGGAAATTCAGTAGACCATCTTTACCTTCAAAAACTAGCTAAAGAAAATGCAAATTCAGAGGGAAAAAAATCCTCCACACAAAGTTTAACTCTGCAATAGCCAAGGAATTATCCATTCTTGTTTTTGACTTGTTTTATTTGAGCTAAGAAAATTTAATTATATTGGGGGATTTTCTATCCTGAAATCTGGAGCTAGGGATAGGGGTGATGATGAGGGAGAGAGAAGGGAGAGAGAGAAAAAGAGAAAAGGGGGAGAGAGACAGGGAAAGAGAGAGAAAGACAGAGAGTGAGAGACAAAGAGAGACACACATAGAGAGAGACAGAGAGAGAGAGAAAGTAATATTTATTCCTGACAACAATTATCAAGTTCCTTGAAAACTGATATTGTCTCCTTTCTTTCACTCTCTACTTTTCTCTTTTCCTTCTTTCTCTCCTCTCTTCTCTCGTTTTCTCTCTCCTACCTCTTCTTCTTGCCTTTCTTTCCACAACCCACTTTTCTGTTCTCTCCCCTCTCTGTTTCCTTCCTCTTCTGTCTCCTCCCTCACTTCTCCCCATTTCTTCCTCTCCATTTTCCCCTTTGCTTGCTCCTTTCTTTCTCTCTCCATCTTCCTTCCCACTCCCAATGCCAAATAACTACAGTAACAGAAAAAATGATGCTATGCTACCTCAAAACTTACTTTAAGTATAATCTAAAGAGAATTCTTGACAAGAAAAAAAACTATTGAACCTTATAGAATTCCACCTGTGAGCTCCAATGGGAACTGAGATAAGTATATGAAAGATGGCAAAATAATTTTTAGTACTTTCCTGTCTACTACATGTGGAAAAAAAAATTGAGATTCCCTGTCTTAGCTTAGACTATCTGTAATATGCCACTGCTCACAATATAGAATAGGGTTTAATTATTCTCTCTCTACCTTGAAGGAGTGGAAGAAGAAGTGAAAGTAATGAGGGAGGGAGAAGTATATAATATTTTGATAGCTACATTTCAATATAATTGGTTTCCTTTGTAATCCTGCATATTTTATTTTATGCATTTAAAAACATTATTCTGAGAAGGGGTTCATATGCTTCACTAGACTGCCAAAGAGGTCTTTTACATATAAAAGGTTAAGAACCCTTGACATAGCTCACTGCATTTGTCTATAATAGCTGCTCTTTCCGGGGGACAAAAATGATCCTGCATTTCTTAAACCTGGACTGAAAGTAACTAGTCTAGGGAACAATTATGAGGTACTTTTTTGAACAAAGATATTATAGGATATAAAAGAAGTACAAGTCATGATCTCTGACTATAAGTAGCTAGGTGGGGAGTTAAGGCACACACAAAAAGCCAGCTCAACAAAAGGATGTAGAAAATGACAAGTGTTAATTTAGCTCCTAAGAATTCTGGCCTTCTGGCAGCTAGGAGGCGCAGTAGATAGAGTGTCAGGCCTGGAGTCTTCCCGAGCTCCACTCTGGCCTCAGACACTTAATGCTGTGTGACCCTGGGCAAGTCACTTAACCCTATTTCCCTCAGTTTTCTCATCTATAAAATGAGCTGAAGAAGAAAATGGAAAAACCAATATCTTTTCCAGGAAAACCTCAAATGGAGTCACAGAGGGTCAGATGCAACTGAAAAACAAGTTCAGAAAAAGAATCAAGCCCTTGTGGGCTGAGACAATGGAGGAACACTTGATTCAAGAGCTTTATCTTGAAGGGAGCCTTGAAACAGTTAGAATTTATATAGAAAGAGAAGTTATTATAGTCTAGAGCTGGAAGAGACCTCAGAAGCCCTCACGAGGTAGGAAACCTGAGGCCTCGATGCCAGATGTGGCCCTCTAGGACCTTCTTGTGCAGCTCTCTGACTGAATCCAAACTTCACAGAACAAATCCCTGTCAAAGGGGGCCACACTTGAGGACCCGGAAAGTCACATGTGGGCTGGAAGATGCAGGTTCCTTACCCCTGATTTTGCAGGTGAGGCATCTGAGGCCTGCAGAGGTTGTCAATCAACAAGCAGAAAGTTAGCAAACATTTTTAAGGGTCTACTCTATGCTAGACACTGTTAGACCCTGAAAATACAAAAGCAAAAGGTAGTTCCTCGGATGACATTAAAATAACTACATACAGGCAAGGTAAATACTGGGGTAAGTTGGAGATAATCAACATAGAGAAGACCCTGGCATTAAGGGAGAATCAGGAAAGTCATCTAGTAGCAGCTGGTATTTTTTCTGGGATTTGAAAAAAGCCAGGTGATGATGAGCAGCCACAGCATTCCACGCATGGGGGATGGTTAATGAAACTACACTGGTGTTGGGACATGGAGTATTTGTTGTATGCAAGGAATAACAAGGAGGTCAGTATGGCTAGGTAAAAAATTACATTAGGGAGGGGGAGGGGATAAAGGGAAAGGCTTTGAAATCTAGGCAGATGATTTTATATTTGATGCTGGAGGTGATAGGAAGCCACTGGAGTTGGTTGAAAGAGTAGTCATGTAGTCAGACCAGTGCTTTAGGAAGATCACTTTGACAGTTCAGTGAATGATGAACAGATCGACTAAATATAGAGAGACCAAGCATTGGTTATTACAGTTCTCCAGCATTGGTGAGGGCCTGTACCAGGGTGGAGGCAGTATCAGAGGAGAGAAGGGGCAATATGGAAGAGATGTTGCAAAGGTAAAATTGACAGAACTTGGCAAAAGATTGGATATGAGGGGGTGAAAGAGAATGAGTAGTCTAAGGAAGACACTTAGGTTGCAAGTTTGAGTGACTAGGAGGATGGTGGTGCCCATCATGATAATAAAGAAGTGAAGGAGAGACCATGAGTTTAGTTTGTTGTGTATGTTGAGTTGAAATATCCATAAGACTTTTAGTTCAAGATGTTGGATAGGCTGTTGGACAAATGAGCCTGGAGATAAGGAGAGAGTTTAGGTCTGGGTAGGTATATCTAAGAATCATAATAATTCAATCCGTGGGAGCTGATGAAGATCACCAAGTAAAATAATACAGAGGGGAATACAGAGTCCAAGAGGATACTCACAGTTCGTGGGTACAACCCTGATGAAGATCTAGCAAAGCAGACTGAGAATGAACAATCAAATAGGTAGGAGGAGACCAGGATAGAATAGTAAAGGACAGAACAAAGACCACAGATCTTAACAGAGAAAAGAATTGCAACATATGGTGACTGGCTTGTTATAGGAGAATGGGGAAAATTATGACTCCAGAGAGGACCCATCTAATTTCATAGGGTGGGGTCCAATTCACTGGAATTCTTTTTCTAATTGTCATAAGCAGGGAAACAAAGCAGGGGATTCTTAAGCAAGAAGAAGATGACTTCAGTCTTAGACATTTTGCATTTAAGAGGATGGAATTTAAAAGAAAGTATCCAATTGAGAGCTGGAGATACAGGACTGGAGGTCATTTGGGAAGAAAAGATCAACACCACCGGAAACTAGGAAGCTATTTGTGTTGAGGTGATAAATTAGACACTTAGGAATAGATGATTCTTTCCATCCTTTCCTCTGATAGAAAGAAAAGAGAGACAGAGAGATTATATATACAGAGACAGAAGGGAACTTACAATCCAACTCCCTCATTTTATAGATGACGAAACTTAGATCTGAAGGACTGTTATTTGCTCATGGTTGCATATTAAGTAGTAGATACTGCCTTCGAATCCAAGTCTTAAACACTAAATACAGCATCCTATTGATCAATCCTATGATCAAAGGGTAATGGGCTTGGGAAATCATGGGAAATGTTCATCATTAGGACTTAGAAAGAGGAAAAAAAATAATCAAAGAAGGTATAGAAGGGAGTAAAGAGGTACAAAAAAGAACCAGGGTAGCTATTGCTTTTGCATGGATACAGTAGAGCAGCAACTATTACCAATAGCCCAAATTAGGGCAAAGGTCACTTTCCCACTGAAGTTTCTTTTAGTCACTGTAAGTAAAGATAAAGAGAGCCTAAGCTTCTAGGCAGATTCAGGTTGGCCCATTATATATGGCGTATGAGTAATTTGTTTTGCAAAGATTAACAAAAGCACTAAATGATATCTTTTTATGGGGAAAAAAAGTACAATTCTGGATGGGAGTAAGGAGAGGGTCTGATTATCTACGTAGACTTCCCTATATGACTGTGTTTAATTTCCCATTACCTCTTTGGGTGACCCTGGGGAATATGTTTTGTATTGGATTGAATTATACGCTACTTGAGGTCTTAGGCACAGAATAGCCAAATGGCTGGCTCATGAGGACTCTTTCACAAAATCAGCAAAAATTGTATCTCTGACACAATCTTCTGGGCCCTTTCCTATTGGCTCGGCTGTACCTGTGCTCAGGGTCATGGGACCTGGATGATCTCTGTATAGTATCACAGAGGTCAAGGAAGGAAAGAATTTCAAGCAGGAAGGAGGAATAGGTTAAATATGTCAACAAACTCAAGAAGTATGATGACTTAGGAGAGTCCATTTCATTTGGTGATTTCTAAGATACAGTTCCAACAAAATGGCAGGGACTGAGGTCAGGTTGCAAAATATTAGGGGAAAATATGGATGGTAAGGAAATGGAGGCTGGAGGGATAGTTGTTTTGGATAAATGTGTCAATGAAAGGAACAGGAAGTATATAGGGTAGCACCTTCCAAAAAGTATTGGTGTTTGTAGAATTTTTTTAAAGATAGGAGAAAATATGTGCATGTTTATAAGCTAGGGTCCAATTCACATAAGCCCCATAATTGCAATCACATAGAGACAGATTAGTCTGGAATTAATAAACCTATTTGAGACTTCATATCAGATCCCAGCTTTTCAAGTGCCCCCAAACAATGTATTGTGTATAGTAGGTAAAGTCCTACTGGCTCTGATCATCCATCTTTTACAAAACAGTAGGATAATCTCTTAAGAGTACAAGTGCTGTCACACAGAGAAACACAATGGTCACTGTATCTCATCCCTGAATCCCTAGAGACCCAGCTGGACCAGGTTCAAATCATATCTTTCCGGAGTCATTGCTGCCAGAAGGACTTAGAATAGCAAACAATGGTGGTCAATTTAGGTGAAACTGTCTGTTCTTTTCATAGCCTCTTCCTGGGCATTTCAGAGAAATCAGCTTCTGGCTCTCCAACAACAACCCAACCATGGTCAGTCAACATGGTAAGTATATTCATTTTAAAGTGGGCTCCAAAGTCACACCTCAGGTCAGTTAAATATTAAAGAAATCTTTTTCATCCTGTTGTGTTTCTGACTATTGTTGGAACAACAGTCAGGTAAACCTCTGATAAGACAAGTGGGAGCTTCTGATAAAGTCAGTAAAATTTGGGTTGCAAGTTGAACATTAACTGGGAGATACAGCCCAATGACCATAGGACTCACTTCAGTAACATGGGAAGACAGAGAAATAGACAAATGGTTATGGTGTATAGGCTGTACTTTTACTAGGAAAATGTGGTGTAAGATTCCACATAACTAGCTACACTGGTTTATTACCAGATTCTTTCTAATCTTGATCAGCTCTGTAGTTAAGTCATGAAGTTGCTCGTTGGAAGGGTCTTATAACCAGAGCACCACGAATCATGCACTTTGAAGGGGAATCAGTGGGAACCTAGGAAATCTAAAGAAGGATATGGTTGACTTCTACCTCTTCTGTAAAGAAAACAGTGGTAGTGGTGGTGGTAGTAGTGTGGTAGTAGTGGTGGTCCCTGATTCTTGAAGAAAACCAAGAGGAAATGTAGTATAATAGGAAGAGAATGAAAATTATGGTCAGAGAATCTGAATTCAAATTCTGACCCTGCCACTTATAACCTCTACAACTTCTAGGTTCTCTGATCCTCCATTTCCTCATTTGTAAAATAAGGGAATTGGACTAGATGATCTCCAAGGACCCTTTTCATCCTTACTATTCTAAGTTAGAATCCCAACTTAGACACTTGGCTATGTGGCCTCATTTTCCTCAACTACAAAATGAGAATAATGACAGTCCTTACTTCATAGGGGTGTTGTGAGGCTCACATAGCATGGTGTGTGTGAAGCTCTTTTCAAACCTTAAAGTGTCACCAGTTATTATTATTTCATATCTTTAGGCCCATCAAGGGACCAAATAAGGAAATGGGTAATATTTAGCACTTACATTCATCTCCTTCCTCAAACAAGCCAGCAGATTCCCCAGATAATAGCAATAGGTTACTGTTATAAAATTTGCAAAGTACTTTCAATATATTTTCTCATGAAGTTTCATAACAACCCTGGGAGGCTATGATAACATTATTATTATCCTACTTTTTTAACCCTAACCCTAAAATGAAGATACTAAGGGCCAGTGAGGTGAAGTGACCTGCCTGCAATCACACAGCTTCAAAGGTCAAAGGTGAAATTTGAACCCCAGTCTTTAAGAAACCTTCTAACTTGGAAAGCAGATAAATGAGGGTGTCATTTTTTAAGAACATCATTTCTGGGTTCCCTTAAAAGGTTGGTATTCTCTAACAACTTTACAACAGGTTTCAGTTTACAGAAATATGCTTTATGAAATGACATTTTAAAAATACCTGGCCACCTCTTCCCCCTGTACTTGAGTTCTGTTAGACTAGCTGGCCTCTAAGGTCCCTTCTAGCTCTCTCTTCACCAGCTGCTAGTATACTCCCTTTCCAAACTACCTTTCATTTTGTATATATTGAAATCTTGTGCCTGACACATGCTGGTGACCTGCCAATGGTCCAGGAAATTTTCTAAGATTATAAATTGTAAAGAAAGGGCCAATTTGCATTAGTAAAATGAGTTCCCTGCTTCAATGAAATCACAAGTCCATTCCAAATGCCTAGCCCCATGTATATGTACTTATATGTGTTTATAGTGAGACTCTGAACTTACCTTTTAACAATAATTATTAGCAGATTAGGTTTTCAGAGAAAGGCTACATCTTCCCTAATAGGGTTCTAGGGCTATCCCTAAGGAATTGGAAATGATTCTTTGCTAACCAATCTGATGAGTTATCTCCAATATTAACTACCACATATAGTTAAAATTTCCCTTATATCATCAATATCCTCCAGTGATTACTGCCCCCAGTATCATTTTGCCAATCAACATCAATCATCTTTTGCAAAGAGTTATTTTCTAAGATTATAAGCTCCTTCAGGGCTATAATGGCAATTTAAATGGGAAGATGTTTCCCATCCATTAATAGGCCCACGTGACCTGCTGGGAAAAAGTGAGCAGGCAGCAACTAGCATGAGGAGAGCATGTTTGTGATTTGTTTAAGGGAGCCTGTTTGCAATTTGTTTAAGGGAGCTGGTTTGTGGGAAGCCTAACAGAGGGAAGGCTTGGGGATGGTGTTACTATGTACAAATTTCTTTGTTGCTATGATGGATTTGGTTTTCTGATGTTGGGATTTGACTTTCTGGTATTTGAATAAATGTTTTAGTTCTGTCATCCATATGGAGAATCTGTTATATTTTGAAACTCACAACTATGCTAACATATTCATAGCCGCAGTGGGTGCTGTGAATATCTCATTGGCGCTACAAGGGCAGAGACTGTCTTTTGCCTCTTTTTGTAGCCCCAGAGCTTAACATAATGCTAGGCAAATAATAAATGTTTAATGATTGATTGAAAAGAAAGAACAAAAACAAAAGCAGAAAATCTTCCTTTCCATACCTAGGGGCATACTTTTCTCACCTTTGTTCCAGAGGAGAATGAGCTCAATGTAGTTTCTGCCTAGGATTTGCCCTAACAAATTCAATTCCAAATGCAACATTGCCAGTGGATGAATTAATATCACTCCCTCTTGGTTGCCTTTGACTTATGCTGGGTCAACCAAGACTCTTGGGACTTTATTCTTCATTGTTTCTGTTTATTGCAAAATCTGGCATAGACTCTACCTACTGTATCTCTGTTGGCTTGCTCTCTTGACCTTTCAAAGCTTACAAGGTCTCATTCTTCACCTAAGAGTAGGAAAGAAGAAACACAACAGAGACAGAAAAAAACAGTAGGGCCATGTGGCTGCAGGCCACTTGGTAATGGTCCAGGTGAGACCATCCACACTTCTCTCCCCACCTAAAAACTTACAGCAAACCTTAAAATCCTCACTCAAATACAGTCAGGAAAGAGAAATCAATATGGCCAATTGGTGCCTTTTAAATGCATTCTCAAGCAGCCACTAAAAAGCGTTGGAAATCAGAAACAGTCAGAATATCTGTGCATGCTTGAATCAGGGAAATGGGACTTTGCAATATATGTCATTATGTCTTTCCAGAAACAGGTTTCCCAGTCTCTTCCACATGGACTAACTGTTGGCCAGGTCCAAAATTCAGGTTTATGTCTGCTGCTTTAGAGTTGAGGGACTATTTAACCTTTGTCTTTGTATCTCCCGCACTTAACTCAGCTTTCCCAGTCTCTCTTTATTGCCTTCCCTCTGTTGATTATCTATAATTTATTCTGTGTATATCTTTTTTGTACATGTCTGTTTGAATGTTATCTCCCCAATTTGACTGTGTGCTTCTTGAGTCAGAGACTGTCATTTGTCTTTCTTTATGTCCCTAGCACTTAGCATAGTATCTGGAAATTGTAGGTGCTTAATAAATGCCTATTGGCTGACTGACTGCACAAAGCAGGTGCTTGATAAGTGCTTATTCATTGGTTCAAATGATGATATAAAAAGTGTCTCCTCTAAAGCAAAGTAGACCTCTATTGTCTTGTTGCTTTCTGTCCTTTCTGCTCTTCTGAAGTGTGAAGGGCATCATGGAAGGCTGCTGGGTGTGCTTTCTCTGGGAAAAAGCTAAGGAGACTTAAGAGAGGCTCTGGTAGAGTGAGAAAAGAAAGTAAAACTAAGTAGTCCACAGTTCAACATAAGTCAATTTAACATCCTGTACTTTTTATAGCCTTTCTTATCATCTCTGCTTTTTACCAGGGTATTTGTGTTCAAACAATAGCTTTCTCTTTTACACTCAGTCTCATATTTGTTTACCCTCTCTCAGTAGCTTGCACTAAAGTCATCATAACAATGAACAAGCACCATTGCAGTCATTTCCACAAAAGCTCCAGGAGCCAAATGGGAAGGATTTCACCTCAAAGGACCAGGCAGACAGAGAACTGGGAGCTGCCAAAGAAATGGAGGAAAGGCTCACCTAGGACTGTCTCAGCAAGTCCTCTTCCCACCCGTCCCCTTTCAACTGCTCCTTTCAAATCAGTCTCCTACTTTTCTCCCTTAAATACTCTTTGTTCTTCACCTTTCTTGGTACCAGAAATGCCTTTCTCTTCTTCTGTAGCAAGGTCAGATGGGGACTAGGGGGAGGCAAGACAGGCAGCTGCCCAGGGCACAATTACCAGAGAGTAGAAGACCCAAGGAGAGACATTTTTTTTGTAAGTGAACATATTTTCAATGCAAAAAAAAACCACCATGAGAGTTAAGCATTTATTTAGGGATAAGTTGAGTCACATGTGTTCTAGTGAAACCTCAAAGATTCTAAAATAGTTGCACATAGGGAGTCCAATTTTCAAAGCTTGCCTAGAGTAACAAATACCTCACCCTGGCTCTGGCAAGAATTCTGCCTGATCCAACAGTGTAATTCACAGAATCACAGAATATTAGAGTTGGAAGAGATACCTTAGAGACCATCTAGTCCAATTCTCTCATTTCAGACATGAAAAAACAGGTTCAGAGAGGGCAAGAAAATTGTCCAGCTGGCCCTTGACAGAAGTGGAATTTGAATTTAGGCACCTGACTTCAAATACAATGTTCTTCCCATCTAATTAAAAATTCTACACCACCCTGATTAAAAGCAATGAATAAATGAAAGAGCATTTATTAAATTCTTACTATGTGCCAAGCACTATGTTAAACCCCAGAGAGATTAATAGAAAACCAAAGACAGTAGTCACTGCCCTCAAGAAATTGACGTTTTAAGGAGGAATTCAACTCACATAGAGAAGTAGTGGCAGCCAAGAAGGGACACTGTAAGGTCAGAAAGTTACTGAGATAGTGAACAGAACCATGGGAGAGGAGACTGATAGAACCCAATACATGAACAATGACAGATTTGATTTGATTATGTTTCAAGGTTTCAGAACTTAAATGTCAGGAAAAGGAGGAGAATGTTAGCCAGGAGGTTATGGAGAAAGTGGTCAGAGAAGATGGTGTCAAATGTGACTGGAACTTTCCTGAAAGAATGTTGAGTGGGGGGAGGGGAGGAATGTCACCAATCATGAGACTTCAGCCTCAGGGCATAAATTTCTCCGCAAATGATATCTGATACAGGTTGCAGATACTGGTAAACAAGCTGCAAAGGAGTCCACAGAAAAGAAGGTGAAGTGAAGCATAGCTTGGGTTAAAATCCTACCTCTGATCTGAGCAACCTTGGGCAAATTACTTAACCTCCCTGGGTCTCAATTTCCTTTTCTATAAAATTGGAGGGGGGGGGGGGGGCAGACTTCTGAGTTCCCTTCTAACTCTTGCTCTATAATCCTATGATCTTTCTCAAAACTCAGAACTATGCTTCTTCTACAGAGACTCAATAGTAACTTTTCGCCATTAGTAGCTACTTCTCTCGATGACTTAGATGGATTTGCCCAAATTAGATGCTTACTCCCTAGAAGGACTCATGATGCTCTAAAAAAAAAAAAATTAACTAGATTTTCTCCATCCATTTCTCTGTTGTAAGAACATGTTAGAATGGCAGAGAGGAATGGAGGTTCTCCCTCCAGCAGCCAAATTTGTGTATGGAAGATTCAAACTAAAGAAGGCTTTGGTCATCATTAACATTAAATGGGGAAATGAGACAAAGTCATAGAATCTCAGGGTTAGAAAAGTCCTCAGAGCTCATAGTGCAGCTCTTACTTGAGCAGAAATCCTTTCTTTAATAGCCCCAGTAAATAGCCATCAAGTCTCTGCTTGCTAACTTTAAGGGAGGTCTTCAGGGAAAGCAGCATGTTTTCGGGGTTGGAATGCTGGATTTGGTGAGAGGAAATGCTGGTTTCAAATCCTGCTAACAAAAACTAGCTATGTGAATGAGTCATTCTGGGATCTTGGCCAATTGGCTATTTCCTGTTCTCCACAAGTGGCATTCCATCTTCTCCATCCATGACTGTCCCTTAAACCAGCTGCTCTCCCTCCTCTTACTGAGACACCACTTAGAATCTCCTTTATTTAAGACACAGACCTTCTACCTTCATGTAGACTTTCCTCCTCTCTCCACCTGCTGGAATGCTCCCTCTCATTCTACCTTATACTTATCTATTTAGTATGTATTTGTATTTATTCACTTCCTGGCAGCTAGGTGACATAGTGGAAAGAGCGCCAGGCATAGAGCCAGGACAATTTATCTTCTGGTGTTCAAATCTGGGCTCAGACATTTCCTTACTGTGTGATCCTGGGCAAGTTACTTAACCCTGTTTGCCTCAGCTTCCTCATCTGTAAAATGAGCTGGAGAAGGAAATGGCAAACCACTCCAATATTTTTACCAAGAAAATTCCAAATGGAGTCATGAAGAGTCAGACATGACTGGAAAACAACTGAACAATTTATACTGCATATATTTAGATAGGTATTTGTCGCCTCCTCCATTAGAATGTAAAACTTCCTGCAAACACAGACTGGTCTAGTCTTTATACTTATATCCCTAATGCCTACTATAGTTTCTAGTGTTGGGGTTGGAAGCTCAATTCCGTGTGGACAGTCTCGGGCGGGTAAAGGTGGGAACTTCTAAATCTTAGAGCTCTCACGAGACCCCCAGGAAACAGCTGGGAATCGAGGTGAACCAAGCTATCTCGTGTATTTCCGCCTCTTCCCGTAAGAAACGTGATGGGAGAGAGATCTCCCCGCCCTCGAGATTGTCCCGGATCTGGGCACACTATTGTTATCTAACAGCACAGTATTCAGATGCAAACTATGTGACTGGAGAGTTAAGTAGGATCAGGGAAGCCTGAAAGCTCTCTTAGCACATGAGGAGCCAAAGAGGACACAAGGCTCCGCTTTTCTTCTTCTCCTTCTCTCCCCTCCCCCTCTCTCCCTGCTTGTACTTCTACTTCCAATCTCTTATTGTAAGATCTTTGCCTCCTTGGGAGATTCTTCTATCCCTCCTAAGGAAGAATCCCCTGCACTTGTAACCGAGACCCTGAAATAAAGCTCAACCCTTGTTCGACTCTGGAACGTCCTTTCTCTCATATGCACACCCGGCGTGGCCAGCCGAAGACCTCGGGAGGTGAGGTAAGAAAGACTCGGGTAGCCCACAGGCCTCTAGGCCTGGCAGTTGGTGTCTCCGAACAGAGGACAGATGCGGATTCCTGGGTGCTTTGGGAACACCTGGAAGGGGCTGTGAAAGACGCGAGTCCCGAATCCTAGATTCAGAAGGAGAGAAAGAGTGAGAGTAGCTTCCCACACCCATGGGAAAAGGGCAGGGATGGGGAATCAATTGCCAGTAATAAAGCCAGAGGAACAGGAGGTCTGGGCTGAGAAATAAAGCTCAACCCTTGTTCGACTCTGGAACGTCCTTTCTCTCATACGAGCATCCGGTTTGGCCAACCAAAGACCTCGGGAGGTGAGGTAAGAAGACTCGGGTAGCCCACAGGCCTCTAGGTCTGGCATTCTAGAAAAATAATATGTACTTAAACACTTTTTGATTATCTGTTCCCTGACCCATCTGCCTTCCTGAAATCACTTTGTATTGACTTATCTGTGCAGGATATAATCTCATTAAGGGCAGGGACTCTTTCATTTTTGTCTTAGTAGCTTCAGCACCTACCATAATATATTATACATTTTGAGACTGTGTAAGGGTCCATACCCTAGGATTTCATCTTTCATAGGGGAAATGCTTTCATCTTTCAAAGGAAATTCCCTAGGGGAAACTCTGTAGCTGGTTCTGCAACTGATAGTCTTAGTGAGCTGCCTGGCCACTGGAAGGTTAAATGACTTGCCCAAAGTCAGAGATGGGTCTGGAACCAAGGTCATCTTGCTTCAAGATTAGCTCTCTATCACCAAAAGCTGACTTTCTGCCATATACCTAGTAGGTGCTTATTAAATGCTTATTGAATTGAATTAAACAACTTCTCTGAATCTCAGTTCCCAAATATCTGTCAGTTAAGGGTAATAATACCTGTAGAACCTACTTCACAGGGTTGTAAGCTTCCAATGAGATGATTTGTTCAAAGTGCTTTGTCTACCTCAAAGAATTTATTAAAATGTCAGTTACTATTATTTTCAAGTTTTACCGATGCTTTTAAAAATCATAGTCACTTCCAAATGTTCCCCTTCCCACAGTGAGCTTTTCTTTGAAACAGGGAAAAATTGAATAAAGTCAATGGCCCATTAAGGAATGTCATTTGTTATTACTAATGAAACTTCACTATCTTTCAAGTAGCCCATTTCATCCTGAACAGCTCTAATCAGTAAGTTTTTTCTTATAGTGAACCAAAATCTAACTCCCTGAAAATCCTTTAAAAATAGGGAATCATATTTTCTAATTTTTAGAAAATGAGATATGGTGCTAAAATATCTATTGTTACAAGTCCAGGTATAAAAACATGTCATAGACTGATTCTGGGCAATGACATAAGGTTTCAACCCTGATGTTGCCCTTGCACCAGCATAACTCCAGACTCACCCTGCTCATTCTTCTGGAAATATTTAGCTCATCACTACAAGAGAGCTCCATGTCCAGGGAACTGGGCTACCCAGAGTTGAGGGAGCCAGGTGGATTATTGATTTCCAATTGACTGAACCTGAACCTTCCAGGAAAGCTGGGATTCAAATTACATTTTAAGTCTAATAACTGCTATGATATGGAGTAGGGGGCAAGGAGAAACCTGCCTCAGAAAAAGTTCTGAGTCTTATTAATAGGAACAAGTCAGAATGGGAAAGAATTCTCCTAACAGACTCTATTAAATCAGAATGCTTTAGAAATGGCTGATTACTTGGCCATATCACAAATGTAGAAAAGGGGATCTTTTTACCCACTAAAGTGCATCTTACAGCAAGCTGTTTATAAGCCTCCTTTTTCAGAAATTCACTTAGTTATTACAATATGTTTTTACTTTACCCAAATCAAGATAAAGAAGGCAGACAGGATGCCAAATATTTGTTCAGCAGATATAATTCCTTAATTTTTTCAGTTCTTTTAACAGGAAGAATATGCTCTCAAAAAAAAATTCTCAATTACATGTTACAATAATTTTTAACATTCATTTTTTTAAAATTTTGAGTCCCAAATTGCCTCTCTCCCTCCCTCCTCTTCCCTTTCATTGATTAGGCAAGCAATTTGCTATAGATTATATATGTGTAGTCATGCAAAATATATTTCCGTATTAGCCATGTTGCAAAAGAAAACAGATAAAAATGAGAAAAAAAAATAAAGTTTAAAAATGTATTCTTTGATTTGCATTTAGACTTGCTAATGTGTACAGTGTTCTTCTGGTTCTGCTCACTTCTAATTTGCATCAATTCACATAAGTTTTCCCAAGTTTTTTCTGAAAGCATACTGCTCATCGTTTTTATAATACACAATCATATATCACAACTTGTTCAGCCATTTCCCAATTAATAGAGAATATCTTCAATTTCCAATTCTCAGTCACCAAAAAAGAACTGCTATAAATATTTTTATACAAATAGGTTCTATTCCTTTTTTTATAACTTCTTTGAGATACAGACCCAAATACATAATATAATCATATTACTCCGTCAAAGTTTATGTATAGTTTTATAGCCCTTTGGGCATAGTTCCAAATGCTCTCCAGAATGGTTGAATCAATTCACAACTCTACCAACGGTGCATTAGAGTCCCAATTTTCCCACATCCCATCCAATATTTGTCATATTAGCCTATCTGATAGGTAAGAGGTGGTATCTCAGAGTTGTTTTAATTTACATTTGTCTAATCAATAGTGATGTAGAGTATTTTTTCATAGGATTATCGATAGCTTTGATTTCATCATCTGAAAACTCCCTGTTCATATCCTTTGACCATTTATCAACTCAGAATTTGATTTGCATTCCTATAAATTTGATTCAGCTGTGTATATATTTTAAAAATTGGCTCTTTAGCATAGAAACTTGTAAAATTTTACCCCACTTTTCTGTTTTCCTTTTAACCTTGGCTGCATTAGTTTTGTTTTTGCAAAACCTTTTTAATGTAATATAATCAAAATTATCCATTTTATATCCTATCATGCTCTCTATCTCTTCTTTCATCATAAATTCTTTCCTTATCCATAGATCTGACAGGTAAACTATCCCATCCTACCCTAATTTGTCCATGGTATCACCTTTTATGTCTAAATCATGTACCCATTTTGACCTTATCTTGATATATAGTGTAAGATGCTGGGTCTAGTCACTGGAGCCAGGTGTCTCAGGAGGAAAAAGTGAGACTGGTGACCTTACACAGCCCTCCCTCACTCAAAACAAAGTCAAGTGAAAGTCATGTTCATCAGTTCTCTGATGTCATGGTCTTCTTTGAAAATGAAAGATGAACACAACCTGTGAGTAGACCGAGCTGCCTGAATGTGGACCCAACTAACTGGATAACTCAGCTCATCCTCTCCCTTCTGTCTCCCTTTCCCCTTCCTTCTCCTATCCAAAGGAAGGTAAATTTGAATGGCCAGAGGCTGTCCAGTTAGCTTGGGGTTTACTGGCTAGATGTCTTTCTCCCTTCCTTTCTTCCTTCCTTCCTTCCTTCCTTCCTTCCTTCCTTCCTTCCTTCCTTCCTTCCTTCTTTCCTTCCTTCCTTCCTTCCTTCCTTCCTTCTTTCTTTCTTTTCTTTCTTGTTGTTCCCCAAACCTTAAACTCAGAGCACTCTGAAGCCCATAGATTGGACAACAATAGGTCCCTGCCCGAGCTCCACTTAATGCCTGGCTTATAATCATTATCAATAGTAACCGTTTCTCTTTCCCTCCCAGCTTGATTTAATGATTTTTATCTTTTGCTCATTAAAGGGGCCATTCCTTGACTACTTTTTAAAGAGGCCTATTCACTGAATGGATATTACCTCCCACTAAGTGAGTATCTGAAAAGGCCTTAGTCTTAAAAGGTCAAGGTCTCCCATTGCATTCAGAGCCATCTCTAGTCATCCTGATGAATATCTGTTCACTGGACCCAGATGGCTCAGGAGGAAAAAGTGAGGCTGCACAGCCTTCCCGCACTCCAAACAAGGTCAAATGCAAGTCATGTCATCATTTCTCTGATATCATGGTCTTCTTTGAAAACAAAGGATGAATATAACATGATGTTGATTTATATCCAGTTTCTGCCAAACTGCTTTCTAGTTTCCCCAGAAATTTTTGTCAAATACTGAATTTTTGTCTCTAAAGCTTAGATATATGCATTCATAAAACCTATTACTACACTCATTTACAACTGCATATTGCAAACCTAATCTATTACAGTGATCCACCACTCTATTTCTTAACCAGTGCCAGATCATTTTGATGATTACTACTTTTTAATATTGTTTGAGATCTAGTAGTGGTAGGCCAGCTTCCTTCACATTTTTTTATTGATTCCTTTGATATTCTTGACCTTTGTTCTTCCAGATTAATTTTGCTATTATTTTTTCTAGTCCTATAAAATAATTTTTGGTAACGTGATTGAACAAATAAATTAATTAGGTAGAATTGTCATTTTTATTATATTGGCTCAGCCTACCCATGAGCAATTAATATTTTTCCACATTTGTGTGTGAAGAGTGTTTCATAACGGTGTTCATATAGTTCCAAACCTTCTCTTGGCAGGCAGACTCTTGAATATTTTTTATTGTCTACAGTTATTTTAAATGAAAGTTCTCTTTCTATCTCTTGATATTGCATTTAACATATAGATACACTAGTGATTTATGTGAGTTGATTTTATATACTGCAACTCTGCTAAATTTGTTAATTATTTCAACTACTTTTTTTTAGATGATTCTCTAGGATTCTCTATATATAACATCATATCATCTGCAAAGACTGATAGTTTTGCTTACTCTGCCTATTCTAATTCCCTCTATTTCTTTTTCTTCTCTTATTACTATAGGTAGAATTTCTAATACAGTATTGAATAATAGTGGTGATAATGGGCATCCTTACTTCACCCCTGATCTAATTGGGAAGGCTTCTAATTTATCCCCATTATAAATAAAATGTGTACTTTTATAGCATTCCCTCTGGGATTGAGGTTTAGAGCCCCAAAACAATAGTTACTCTTTCTTCTTTTTAGGATTCTAGGGGCAAATCTGAGAAGCTATGCTTCTAATATTGTGGCTCCTGAGTGCCCAATAGTGTGCTCCTCATTAGGAATCAAACAGCCATATTGATTAGCAAAGCAATTTTAGAAAAGCAATAATGCTTTAGCAAAGTTAGCAGGAACAGGCAGTTCAAAACATATCCCAAAAAATCTGAGGTGCATTTTTCCCATAAATACACAAAATATCTCTGTGGAGAGTTCAAACTTAAGGTACAAGGGTAGTGAGGCACACATGTAAAGAATATATGTGACAATATGGTACCTCCCAATTTAGTCTTAGAAGTTCTATTCTCCCTCTGTGGAATCTTTATAAAGTTTCTCTTAGGTGTAGCTCCCTCCTGGACTCCAACAGTCAATGCTTTTTTTAAGAGTACACAAGGTTGCCTAGATACTTCCCTTTTGGATATTTCCATTCAAGAAAGATAAGGAAACAATGGTTGCAAAATGAGTTATGCATGTTCTCACTGCTTCTATATGTAAATGGGAGAAAGGGCAGCAGATCTTCTCCTATACAGGTCTCAAAGAGACAGCTCAAAGTAATCTTGCCTCCATAAAGGAAAGAGAACATCAAAGGGACAGGTTGACCCATTTTGTATACTCACTGAATTCTCATTCAGCAACTTTTGAGTCATCAATTATTCTGGCTCAGCAATCAATCAGGAGACTCTGTACCAGTACACAGTACAAGTCCCTCAGTTATAAATTGCCAGAAATTGGCAAGTTTCCACGTGATCCCTTGGTCTAAAACCAGATAGCGATTATCTTTACATACTCTAGTGACTGGTCCTCATAGGTCTGTCCATACTCATTACACGTTTACTTATTTCTACATATATGTGATGTTTCCTACAATCACTAGTAAGGATCTCTTCATCATGATCCATCATGAGCTGAATCGGGTAAAAGTATATGATACAAGGGACAGAAGAAGCCTTCTTGAGGTCTGGGCATTTTTTTTCAATATATTTATTTTTAGTTTTCAACATTCATTTTCACAAGATTTTGAGTTTCAGTTTTTCCTCTCTTCTCTCCCCTCTCCCTCCCCCATAACACCTTGCATTCTGATTATCCCTTCCCTCAATGTGCCCTCCCTTCTATCACACCTTCTCTCTTTTCTTGTAGGACAAGATAGATTCTATACCCCATTACCTGTATTTATTATTTCCCAGTTACATGCAAAAACAATTCTCAATATTCCTTTCTAAAACTGAGTTCCAACTTCTTTCCCTCCCTCCCCCACCCATCCCCACTAAGAAGGCAAGCAATTCATATAGGCTATATATGTGTAGTTTTCCTAAAGACTTCCATAATAGTCATGCTGTGAAAGCTAACTCTATTTCCCTCCATCCTATCTTGCCTCCCCATTTATTCTATTTTCTCTTTTGATCTTATCCCTCCCCAAAAGTGTTTACTTCTAATTACTCCCCTCCTCCCATTTGCCCTCCCTTCTATCATCTCCCCCACACTCCACTTATCCCCTTCTCCCCTACTTTCCTGTAGCATAAGCTAGATTTTCATACCAAATTCAGTGTGCATGTTATTCCCTCCTTAAGCCAAATGTGATGAGAGTAAGCTTCACTTTTTCCCCTCTCACCTCCCCCTTTTCCCCTCCATTGTAAAAGCTTTTTCTTGCCTCTTTTATGAGAGAGAATTTGCCCCATTCCATTTCTCCTTTTCTTTTCCCATTATATTCCTTTCTCATCCCTTCCTAATCAACTCACTCTGTGCTCTCTTTATGTATGTATAGATATATAGATAGATAGATAGATAGATAGATAGATAGATAGATAGATAGATAGATAGATAGATGTTTGTATAATCCCTCCAACTACTCAAATACTGAGAAAGATTTCAAGAGTTATAAATATTATTTTACCATGTAGGAATGTAAACAGTTCAGTTTTAGTAAGTCCTTTATGATTTCTCTTTCCTGTTTACCTTTTCATGCTTCTCTTGATTCTTGTGTTTGAAAATCAAATTTTGTATTCAGCTCTGGTCTTCTCATCAAGAATCCTTGAAAGTCCTCTATTTCATTGAATTACCATTTTTTCCCTTGAAGCATTATGTTCAGTCTTGCTGGGTAAGTGATTCTTGATTTTAATCCTAGTTTCTTTGACTTCTGGAATATCATATTCCAAGCCTTTTGATCCCTTAATGTAGAAGCTGCCAGATCCTCTGTTATCCTGATTGTATTTCCACAATACTTGAATCATTTCTTTCTGGCTGCTTGCAATATTTTCTCCTTGACCTGGGAACTCTGGAATTTGGCCACAATATTTCTAGGAGTTGTTCTTTTTGGATCTTTTTCAGGAGGTTATCGGTGGATTCTTTCAATATTTATTTTGCCCTCTGGTACTAGAATATCAGGACAGTTTTCCTTGATAATATCATGGAAGATAATGTCTAGGCTCTTTTTTTGATCATGGCTTTCAGGTAGTCCCATAATTTTTAAATTGTCTCTCCTGGATCTATTTTCCAGGTCAGTTGTTTTTCCAATGAGATGTTTCACATTATCTTCTAGTTTTTCACATTTTTGGTTTTGTTTTTTAACTACTTGGTTTATCTCATAGTCATTCATTTCCCTGAACTCAATTCTCTCTTTCCAAGAACTGTTTTGTTCAGTGAGCTTTTGAACTTTCTCTTCCATTTGGTTAATTCTGCTTTTTAAAGCCTCCTTCTCCTCATTGGCTTTTTGGACCTCTTTTTCCAGTTGAGTTAGACTCTTTTTAAAGGTATTATTTTCTTCAGCATTTTTTTGGTTCTCCTTTAGCAAGCTGCTAACTCACTTTTCAAGCTCTTCTATTGCCTGAGCCCAATTTAAGTTCCCTTTGGAGGCCCTGGAGGCAGGGGCCTTGACTTTCTGTGATAGTATGCCTCATTCTTCCTCATTGGAAAGGAAGGGAGGAGACACCTGTTCACCAAGAAAGTAACCTTCTTTGGTCTTATTTTTTTTCCTTTTTGGGGGCATTTTTCTAGTCAATTACTTGACTTCTGAATCCTTTGTCAAGAGGATGGTCTTATTGCCCCTCTTCTTCTCAGTATAGTGTTCAAGGCTGAGATTCTACTCAGCTGCTCAATTCCCTGGGGCTTTGGGTGGGGGCAGGGCTCTCACCAGGGCTGAGGTTTAGATCAGCTGCTCCCTACTGCCAGAGGCTTTAAGTTGAGCTGCCTGGACAATAGACCCAGGTTGCTTCCTGGCCACCATAGCTGCCTGCAGCCTGGTGCTGCTGTTGCTGCCATGGCCTGGGGCTATTGCTGGAGGAACCCCATTTCCCTTTCACCCAGATGGGAAATCCCTCCCACATTGACCTTTGGAGCTTTCTTTGTCACTTGTGAGTTGAGGTATCAGGGACCTTCCCTGATGGGAACTCTGCCCCGGAAGTCTGTTCAGGTCCTGTTCCTTCCAGTGCCACGTGTGCAGGGCTCCACTCAGTATCCTTTGAGATAGACATTTCCTATTGGCCTTCTAGGTTACCTTTGGCTGGAAACTTCTTTTGCTCTGTTGTTCTGTGGCTTCTGCTGCTCTAGAATTTGTTGAGAGTCATTTTTTACAGGTATTTTACAGGCTGTGGGGGAAGAGCTTCTAGAGGCACATCCTTCTACTCTGCCATCTTGACTTCACCCCCCAGGGCTGGGCATTTTTAAATGGTTAAAAAGCTATGACAACATTGTTAAATGGCCTTCAACCTTTGATTTGGAGGCTAAAATCCCAAGAATCTATTAGGGAGGGTGGTTTGATCAAGGGGACCCCAGATTAATTTTATGAGTTTCCCCAAATCAACTTGATGAGGCATCTCCATGAGAGAACAAAGAATCCTTCTGACTGATTTCCAATAACTAAAGCTGCCTTCAGGATGATTAATCTCTAAGAGTCAGGGAGTAGACACTTGTCTAAGGAGCTGCACCTCTCTGTGACCTAAGAGTAAACTGTGAAGTGAATTTACCCTCAAGGCCCTTATTCTACTATTTTCCCTCCCTTTAATCTTTTAGACTGAAGTACACAAGGAAATGTGAGAGACTTGTCTGTTCTCCTTTTGTTATTGTGTTCATCCTTCATTTTTGAAGAAGACCATGACATCAGAGAAATGATGACATAACTTGCACTGGACTTTGTTTTGAGTGAGGGAAGACTGTGAAAGGTTTACCAGTCTTACCCTACACTTCTCCCTTCAAGAACAGAAAATGACAACTTGTAGGAATGTTTGAGGTATGTGCTTGCCTAGGTTTCCTGAGGCTCCTGGATCTCATGGTTTCTAGCTGCCTCTTTATTTCCTTTTCTGGGCAAGACTAGAACTTCTAAGAAAGGACTTTTCATGCCCAAGATATAATGATGGCTAGGTCATTGATGGGATTCTTTGAGTGAGTCATGGCAGTGGTACATGACATGTTAAGACAACTAGGTGGGACTGAGAGTCAGAAAACCTAAGAATTCTGCTTCAGATATTTCCTAACTGTTTGACCCTAGTCAGATCAGATTTTCATCTATAAAATGGGGATAATAACTGCACCTACCTCAGAGTCTCTAAGCCTTGACAATTACTTTGAGTACTTATGAGTTCAAGGTTTTCCCAAGAGACTGAGCTCCTGAATTTGATATTTCAGTCACCAGCCTCCAAGGCGAAGGAGGTTTATTTTACAATGCACTTCTTGGAAAAGAAAAACCTCCAATAGAGGCTGTCATTGGACTGAAGTCATGCCATATAGGGACAAGAGATAGGTCAGGATCTTGCCAACTTCTATCCATGAGCTGTCTAGACAGCCCAGGTCCAATGGGAAGGGGAATTGTGTATTCAGCAGCCCCTGTCCCCTAAAAACGTTTACCTTTCAGGAAGCCTACTGAACTTTTTGAGTGGTTTATGTTTCTGTATTTATTCATGGGTCCTATAATCCTTTTGCATCTTATTTATTTTCTGGGGTGGGTAAGATTAAGGCTATTTCATTCCCAGTACTCATATTGTATGTATATATGTAGAACACATGTAGGTAAGTTAAGGATCTTGTTACCTACATCTGAGGAAACCTAGATAGGAGTCATAGTTTATTAATCTGGAGATTTCCCTGGAATAAAATGAAAGGGTAGGAGCAAATGTCAAAGAGATTAATGACTTTCTTTGGATCATAAATGGCAAGTCGGAGATGGATGCTTTTGGGGCTAGGGAACTATAAGGATAAAGGAGTACCTCAAGAAGATGAGAAGGAAGAATAATCCTATGACTAATTTAGGAATATCAAGTCTTGACTTCAGTCCCATGGTCAAGCTGAATACCATACTGAGAACTAAGCATCCACCAGTTCTCCTCTTAGCACGACCATATTTCTGATATTGCTTTAGAAACTAATAATAACATATTGCTGTCTGGCTGCACTCTTCACCTACCGTATAATCAGAGTCAGGGAATATTCACAATGGAAGGGAAACTGTTATAGAGGTTCACAGAATTTAGATCTAGAAGGAAATTTAAACACCACTAAGTCCACCGCTAAGGTTGAGGAAACAGTGACTTGCAAAAGTCCAGGCAAGTTGTAGAACTGAGATTTGAACCAAGGTCCTCTGATTCCAAATCTAATGTTCTTCCTATTGTACTGCAGACATATTCATGTTACAGAAGAGGAGCCTGAGGCCAAGAGAGATGAAATAATTGCCCCAGCTCTCTCCTTGTTGTTGTTTTTGAGTCATGTCCGATTCTTCCTGGGCCCATTTGGGGTTTTCTTGGCAAGGACACTGAAGTGGTTTGCCATTTCCTTCTCCAGCTCATTTTACAGATGAGGAAACTGAGGCAAATAGAGTTAAATGACTTGCCCAGAGTCACACAACTAGTGTGTCACAGAACTAGTCTGAGGTCAGATTCGAACTCAGGAACAAAAGTCTTCCTAACTCCAGGCCTGGAACTCTGTGCACTGTGTCACCTAGCTACCCAAAGTCACACAGCTAATCAATGGCATAGCATTACTTACCACAAAAGTTAATTATAAAGGAGGTGTTGTCAATAAATTTGTGCTTTGAGTTGTACAAATTGAGATAAATGTACCTACCCTTCAGAAGCTATCTTTCACCCAGGAGATATTCAATTTGTTGATTGATTGATTGTTGATTGATTGTACATGATGAAAGGTTTTCAAAGAACAGATAGTAAAGCAGAACAAGTGCCTAAATGAACACAGTCCCACAATGCAATCTACTTCCTGTTTCCAAGTCTTTGCACATAACATTCTCTCTCTGTTCCATCTTCATCTCCATTTCTTAGACTACCTAATTTCCCTCAATAAATCAGCAAGCACTTTCTTACCGTAGTAGGTGATAAGTGCTGGATGTGGGAAGACAAAATGAGCCAGTACCTAATGGGAAAGAACACAAATGCAGGCAAGTATACAAAGTATATACATGGTAAATACAAAGTAATTTGGAAGGGCCAAGGAATGGCTCTCCTGGGAGAAGGAATTCTTGAGCTGAGATCTGAGAACAGTTAAGGTAGGATTCTGAAGTGGAGGAAAAGAGAATGTGCATTCAAGAGGACCACTGGTGAGAAGGAGGCAGCTTGGTGTTGTGGGAAAAGCATTACCCATCATATTAGCAAAGTTGATTTAAAAAAAAAAGATAAAAGATGTTGTACAGACTTTGAGAAAAAAGGCACATTGATGAACTGTTGATTTAGCTATGAATTGGTTTAATCCCTCTGGAAAATAATTTGGAACTTTGCTCAAAAGCTACTTAACTGTCTATATACTTTGACTCAATGAAACTACTATTAGGACTATACCCCAAATATATCAAAAAGAGAAAAAAGGACTTATATGTACAAAACCAACTCTATTTGTGGTGGGCACACACTGGAAACTGAGGAGGTTACCATCAGTTGGGGAATGGCTGAACAAATTATGGTATGTGAATATAATCCAATACTACTGAGCTGAAGAAATGATAAAGGGGACAATTTCAAAGAAACCTAGAAAGACTTGTATGTGATGCAGAGAACAGAAACAGGAAAATAATTTATACTATAACAACATTATGAAACACGAACAATTTTGGAAGACTTAAGAACTCTGCCCAGTGTCATGATCAAGCAGGATTCCATAGCACTGATGAAGAAGAATATTATAACTCTCCTGACAGAGGAGTGATGGTCTAATACGCAGAATAAGACGTATTTTGGGACATGGCCAGTATGTAGGGATATGCTTTGCTTGACCAGGTATATTTGTTACAAGGTTTTTTTCTATTTCGTTTCTAATGGGGTGGATAAAGATGAGAGAGAAAATAAATACATGTTAATTGAAAAAATAAAATTTAATTTAAAATATATAAATAAGATAATATATATTGAGAAAAATTATTATTTTTCTATTATATTAATAACCAATGATTAAATTAGGACAACATTATTACCGGTGAGGTAAAATGGATGGGCAAAGTCAGTCAGAAAGCATTCAGATGAACCTGGCTCTCTGATGTTAAAAACAAACAAAAACAGTCCCTGACCTCAAGAAGAACACATTCTAGTGAGAAATTCAATATGCAAAAAAGTTCATTTACCAGATATATACAGTGTATATGGGAAGTACCCTCAGAGGAATGAGCTCCAGCATTTTGAGCTACAGTGGGCTAAGTCAATCTCAGAGGAAAGATGCCAAAGGAAGGTCATACTGAGAAAGGCCTTTTGCAGAAGGTGAGATTTGAACTGTCTTGAAGGACTCCAGAGAAGTTAGAGCCAGAGATGAGGAAGGAGAGATTGCTGGCCAAGTAGACAGATAAGTGAAAAGTCACAGATGGAGTTGAGAGTTGGAGTATCATGTTCAAGGAATAGTAAGGCCAATATTATTGGGTGACAGAAGGGAGGAAAGTGTAAGAAGACTAGAAAGGTAGAAAGAGACCAAACTGGGAACTATTTTATAAGCCAGATCAAAGATTTTGCAGTTGATCCAGACTGTAATAGGAAGTCATTGGAATTTATTCAGAAGGGGGCACAGGGGAAGTAGAGACATGGTCAGATCTAGGAATAGCCTAACAAATGATTAGCAATTGGCTTTTCAAGAATGCATGGCATACTTTTAAACTTAATCTGGATTATTAACATTTTCTCCATTGCTTTCTAAAGCATGGGGTCACAATCCACAGTTTAAGAAGCACTGAAAGGTACATGAGTGGAAAAAAATTAAGAAGCCCTGGTCTAGACCATCAACAAAATAACAAGTCAATCTCTGATTTCTATCATTTGTCCAATTCTGAAGTACAATCACTAAAATTTAACAATCAGCTCACTGGATCTGGGTTGACCTCCAGTAAAGAGGAATCAGTAGTACTAGAAAGATCACTAGGGCATTTTTGCTTTGATGTATATCAAATAAGTCTTACCCAAAGTTTACTATATTGGTCATTTATACCTACCTGTTTACCTTTTCATGTTTCTCTTGAGTCTTGCATTTGAAAGTCCAATTTTCTATTTAGCTCTGGTCTTTTCCTAAGAATGCTTGAAATTCCTCTATCTCATTGAATGTCCATTATTATACTCAGTTTTGCTGGGTAGGTGATTCTTGGTTTTAATTCTAGTTTCTTTGACCTCTGGAATATCATACTCCAAGCCCTTCAGTCCTTTAATAGAGAAGCTGCTAAATTTTGTGTTATCCTGATTGCATTTCCACAACACTTGAATTGTTTCTTTTAACTTGCAATATTTTCACCTTGACCTGGGAATTCTAGAAATTTGACTATAATATTCCTAGAAATTTTCATTTTGGGATTTCCTTCATGAGGTGATCGGTGGATTCCTTCAATATCTATTTTGCCCTCTGGTTCTAGAATTCAAGGGCAGTTTTCCTTGATAATTTCTTGAAAGATGATGTGTAGGCTCTTTTTTTGATCATGGCTTCCAGGTAGTCCAGTAATTTTTAAATGATCTCTCCTGGATCTATTTTCCAGGTCAGTTGTTTTTCCAGTGAAATATTTCACATTGCCTTCTTTTTTTTATTCTTTTTGTTTTGTTTTTATGAATTTGATTTCTCATAATGTCATGAGTTTCCATTTGCTCCATTCTCATTTTTTTTTTCTTCAGCAAGCTTTTGGACTTCCTTTTCCATTTGGCTATTTGTACTTTTTAAGTCATTCTTCTTCTCATTGACTTTTTTGGACTAGTATGTTTTTTAAGGTGTTATTTTCTTCAGTATTTTTTGGGTCTCCTTTACCAAGCTATTGACTCATTTTTCATGATTTTCTTGCATCACTCTCATTTCTCTCCCCAATTTTTCCTCTACTTCTCTTCCTTGATAAAAATCCTTTTTGAGTTTTTCCATGACCTGAGACCAATTCATATTTTTCTTGGAGGCTTTGGATGTAGGAGCTTTGACTTTGTTGTCTCCTGCGTATGTGTTTTGATCTTCCCTTGTCACCAAAGTAAGTTTCTATAGTCAGAGTTTTTTCAATTGTTTGCCCATTTTCCTAGCCTATTACTTAACTTTTTAACTCTTTGTTAAGGTGAGGTTCTACTTTCAGGGTAGAGGATGAATTGTCCAAAGTTTCAGAGGTTTTGTGCAGCTCTTTTCAGAGATACTTTTAGGGATCTGTAAGTTTTTAGTTCTTCCAAGGTGGTATGATCTAAGGAGAGGTGTTTACTCCTCTCCTGGCCTGTGCTGTGATCTATGAATGACCACAAGCAAGCACTCTTTCCTGCCCTGGAATTATGAGGAAGATTCTCCCCTCCACTGTCTGCTACAAGATCTTCTATGCTAGTGCTCCTCCTCTCCCTATGACTGCTACCCAGGACTGTGACAGAGTCCTGCCACAGTGCTAGCAAAAAGACCCCTGTAATCTCCTTTTGACTAGTTGTTCGACCCCCTTACCATCTGTGGACTGAGAGCTCTGGAAGTAGCTGCTGCCACTGTCATTGCTGATTCAGTCACTCCCAATGCCTGTTCCTGGTTTGCTGGGGCCAGGGCTGTGCTGGCTCAGTCTGCTTACCTGTGCTCTTCTCTCACCCAGGTCCAACAGACCTTTCCTGCTGACCATCTAAGATGTCTTTGGAGTCTGTGGGCTGAAAGGTGTGCAAACCACTACTGTTGCCAGTGATTCAGTAGTCTAGAGGTCTGTATCAGGTTTGCTGGGGCCCAGTTTGTACTATAGCCTGCACTGGACTTCACTCCTCTCTGACCCTGGTGCAACAGACCTTTCCTGATGATCTTCCAAGTTATTATGGACTGGAAATTTGTTTACTATGTCTTTTTGTGTGTTATACTCCTGTAGAATTTGTTTAGAGTCATTTTAAAAAGGTATTTAGAGGGATTTGGGGACAGTTCAGGCAAGTCCCTGCCTTCACTCCACCATCTTGGCTCTTGAGGAAGAGGACTTTAAGCTGAGCCTTGAAGGAAATTAAGAATTCTAAGAATTCTGGGGCACTGAGGTGGTGCAGTAGATACAGCACCAGACCTAGAATCAGGAAGGTCTGAGTTCAAATTCTGCCTCAGACACTGTGTGATCTTAACCCCTATTTGTATCAGTTCATTATCTGTAAAATGGGGAAGAATATGGCAAACTAATCCATTTTCTTTGCAAAAAAAACCCAATGGACAACTAAATGACAACACTAACAAGAATTCTAAAAGATGAAGATGAAAAGAGATTATATTCTAGGTAGGGGGAGAAGTTACATAAAGATAGGAATATAGGAGAAGGAATATGACTGGAAAGTAGAGTGTTTGAAGGAGAATAATATAGAAATAAGCCTGGAAATATGTACTGGAACTGTATTGTAAAAGCTAAACAAATGAGTTTGTTTTTTTATCTTAGAAGTAATAATGAGTCACCGGCACCTCTTGAGCTGAGAACAGTGACATGATCAGACTCAGTCTGGGTATGGTGTGCTGGTATAAACCTAAAATCCTTACTATCAGAGGAGGCTGAGACTGGGGCATTGATTGAATTCAGGAGTTCTGAGCTGCCATAGGGCTAAAGATCTGAACTGAGTGCTGCACCAATATGGTAAGCTCTTAGAAGTGAAGAGCCACTAAGCTGCTTAAGGTGGAAGAAAATAGCCCAGGTTAGAAATGGAACAAATCAAAGCCTTCACCAATAGTAGGATCAGGCCTATGAGTGGCTACTGAACTTCCAACCTGAGCATGATAGAGAAACCCAGTCTCCCCTGATCTACCCCTTATCAGTAAATGAAATATCAATTTGACAGGTGTGTGGAGGATAGACTACAGAAGGGAGAACCTGGAAGCAAAGACAACAACTAGGAGATTATTGTAGTTGTCCAGATACCTGAATTTAGGCAGTAACTTTGTAAGTGGGGAGAAGGGGTCTGATGCAAGAGCTGTTATGGTACTTAATTTGATATGGGGGAGGGAGATGAGAAAGGGAAAAGATGAAGACTCCAAGGCTGTGAACCTGAAAGGCTAGAAAAGTAGAGAAGAGGAATGGGTATGGAGGAAAGATAATGAGTTCTATTTTTAACTTGTTGAATTTGAGATGTCTACAGGACATCCAGTTGGAATTCTGCAATAAGCAGTTGGTGAAACAGGAATGGAACTCAGGAGAGAGGCTAGAGACAAATATATAGATCTGAGAGTCATCTACATAGGGACAAAAGAAGACAGCTCAGAAGAGAGTCTTGGGCAATAATACCCACAGGTCTAGCAAAGAAGACTGAGAAAGAGGAGCCATGTAGGCAAGAAAAAAAAAACAAGAGAACAGCATCTGAAAACCAAGGGAAGAGAGAGAATTCAAGAGGGAATGGTTCATAGTATCTGAAGCTCCAAGGAGACCAAGAATGAGAACTGAGAAATGGCCCCTGGATTATGCAATTGGAGATCATGGGTAACTGAAGAGAGCACTTTGAGTTGAGTGATGAGGCTTAAGGCCAGACTGTAAGAGGGTAGGAAGAAAATAAGAGGGGAATAGTCAGTTTTTTTCTAGGAGTTTAACTGTGAACTGGAGGAAATATTTAAGATGAT